>NW_026936084.1:0-6806 GCF_032062105.1 Saccostrea cuccullata | reverse complement strand
ACTTTTTTTTTCAAAGCATTTCATCGGAAAATGTTAAAGTTATGGCTATATTAAATATATTAGTCATTTCAGTCATTTCACGCGCCCGCACGTGCAGGCGTATGCGCGCAAAATGACCTTCGTTCCACCTACACAAACACGCCTCTAACCCTAAAAAGGTTTTAGCTCAGTTGGGTGAACAACTTGTGAGAACACTCGCGGACAAAAAAGTACCGGAGAAGAAATAAGAAGAAAAAAGAAGAATGATCAAAGAACGGATAACGAATCTCGTTGCGAGCAACGAGAGGTCTTCCGTCCGATTCTGAAATAAAATACGAAAAATCTGGCAGAAAAAATGATAAAAAAAATTTGGACATTCGTGGGAGCGAACCCGGGTCGCCCGCGTGGCAATCCAACGCGCTAACCATTCATCCATTGAAAACACCGCTTCAAATTTTTAAATGCAAATATCTCGAGATTGCCTTTTTCGATTCTAAAACAAATTACATATTACGCATATGCAAATGAGTCTCTATTTGAAGTAATAACATCAAAGAAAAATATTGAAAAACAAAAATGTTTTAAAATTGCATATTTTGAATACGCTTCCGGTCAAAACCGGAAGTACCGACGACGCAAACAGGCGATTCTGCAAACCACAAAGTCATGATCTATCATCTCCAATAAGTCTCCAGTTCATATCCTAAGCCATTTTCGATAAAAGTGCGCGACAAAATCGCATTTTAAAATCAGGAAATCGTCCATAACTTGGCACCGAAAGTGAATTTACCAAAAAAAAATTACAGACTGCACAATTTCATTAAATAAGGATATTTTCTTGTGAAAGTTTCGCTGAAATCCGCTGAATGGTTTTCGAGAAATCGTGTGCACAAAATTTTTGTCAAAAAAAAAGAATAATAATAATAATAATAACTTCAAAAGTGTTGCCCTGCAAGCAATAGCATATGTCGCCCGTATTGGACAATACTTTCATTTTTATCATCACTAAAACAATGGTCCATTAGCTAAGCTTTGACAACCATCCAGTCGTATGATCAGTTCTTTCCGTTAGAAACGGAAGACCTTAATTGGGTTCATCCCACTCATTATTTTTAGAATCTGTAGGAGAAGAAAGTAGTGCAGGAAAAAAAATTACAAGTCCAAAATTGCAGACTTGCATACAAGAAATTGGGCAGATGTACTGAACTGAGCCTCATAATTGGCAGTATCTTTCCTACCAAAAAAGCTTGGCAAATATTATTTATTAAGAAGATCAGCCGAATTATTTTGTGTATTAAAACGCCAGTGAGAATTCAGAAAATTCCCTACTTTCACTTTAATTTCTGGAGGTTCTGCCGGAAAACAAATCTGACATGCCACCTTCAATTCGAGCATTTCTGCATTGTACAGGTCTGATATTTCTTATGAGATGATAAATCATGTGTAAACTTTCTCAGTTTAGCGGAATCATGAACATTTTCGGCGAGATGAATGTTTTGTTTACAGTAGTGATCAAGGCTTAGCGCACCTGTATAGGAGCGGATCCAAAGATTTATGAATGAATAAAAACTATGGAAATAACGTACCAATTTTCTAATTTATTCTTGCACTATTTAATGAAATTAATAATATACAAGTAATAGATATACCAAAAAACGCGAAATGCTAATAAATGAAGTTGACAATCGTTATTTTTTATATAGAAAAAAACAAAATAATTATAAAATCTAGAGACAAGACAGAAGAAGAATGACTGTTGGCAAACTATCAAATCACATCAGGAGAACTGAATTTTATGAATGAAACTTTTAAAACGTTACCTGTAAATTGTATATGTTATATCTGTGTATTCTACCTGGCAGTGCGCTTCAAAAAGGGGGGGGGGTTGTTGTCCTGAAAATTGTACCTTACGTTTGAACGGTAAGGGCTAGGGCTTTCGTATTTCAAATATGTAATCCTTGTGAAAAGAACTTTTATTGGACACCAAGAACTTTGACCCTTTGACCTAGACCTTGGAGAACACATGTGTACATCTGAATCTTTTTTTCTTTTTCGTTTCTATGGCAACTGTGAGCGACTCATTACAATTTTTTTAAAAGTAGAAATCACTTTGACACATTGCAAGGAATAAACACTGAAAGTTTCAAAACGATTGCCTGCGTAGTTATTGAGAAAATTGAAATTAAAGAATTTTAACTTTCACCTGGTTTCCATGGCAATAATCGATTATTTGAAAATTTTAAATGCGAGTTGCATAACTACAGATACTAATCATTAAAATAAGAAAAGTTTCATGACGAACGTTTAAGGGACCAGAGAGAACACTCTCGGACAAAATTTGTCGCTTTTTACAGGTTTCCATGGCAACGGTAGACATATTGGAACTGAACAACCTCACTGCACAACTACAACCAGTGATCGTCCTTTGAGGAAAGTTTCAGGAAGATTGTCCCAGCCATCTCCGAGAAACAGCCTGGATAAAAAAACATGCGTACAATATCAATATGTCGTCCCCGACTTCGTTCGGGGCGACATAATAACTCCTGAATTTTTCCCATCAATAACTCCTGAATTTTCCCCTTCAATTCGAGCATTTCTGCACTGTACAGGTCTGATGTTTCTTATGAGATGATAAATCATGTGTAAACTTTCTCAGTTTAGCGGAATCATGAACATTTTCGGCGAGATGAATGTTTTGTTTACAGTAGTGATCAAGGCTTAGCGCACCTGTATAGGAGCGGATCCAAAGATTTATGAATGAATAAAAACTATGGAAATAACGTACCAATTTTCTAATTTATTCTTGCACTATTTAATGAAATTAATAATATACAAGTAATAGATATACCAAAAAACGCGAAATGCTAATAAATGAAGTTGACAATCGTTATTTTTTATATAGAAAAAAACAAAATAATTATAAAATCTAGAGACAAGACAGAAGAAGAATGACTGTTGGCAAACTATCAAATCACATCAGGAGAACTGAATTTTATGAATGAAACTTTTAAAACGTTACCTGTAAATTGTATATGTTATATCTGTGTATTCTACCTGGCAGTGCGCTTCAAAAAGGGGGGGGGGGTTGTTGTCCTGAACATTGTACCTTACGTTTGAACGGTAAGGGCTAGGGCTTTCGTATTTCAAATATGTAATCCTTGTGAAAAGAACTTTTATTGGACACCAAGAACTTTGACCCTTTGACCTAGACCTTGGAGAACACATGTGTACCTCTGAATCTTTTTTTCTGTTTCGTTTCTATGGCAACTGTGAGCGACTCATTACAATTTTTTTAAAAGTAGAAATCACTTTGACACATTGCAAGGAATAAACACTGAAAGTTTCAAAACGATTGCCTGCGTAGTTATTGAGAAAATTGAAATTAAAGAATTTTAACTTTCACCTGGTTTCCATGGCAATAATCGATTATTTGAAAATTTTAAATGCGAGTTGCATAACTACAGATACTAATCATTAAAATAAGAAAAGTTTCATGACGAACGTTTAAGGGACCAGAGAGAACACTCTCGGACAAAATTTGTCGCTTTTTACAGGTTTCCATGGCAACGGTAGACATATTGGAACTGAACAACCTCACTGCACAACTACAACCAGTGATCGTCCTTTGAGGAAAGTTTCAGGAAGATTGTCCCAGCCATCTCCGAGAAACAGCCTGGATAACAAAAACATGCGTACAATATCAATATGTCGTCCCCGACTTCGTTCGGGGCGACATAATAATAAGAAACAATACAATCACTATAAGGTCTTCCGTGAAGACGGAAGACCTTAATAATAAGAAACCGAGTAAAAACAATATGTTCCCAAACTTCGTTTGGGAAACATAATAAGGCAGCAAAATTCAAATTCTCATTTCTCTACTAAGATTTTTACATCGGGCTCGGAGTTGGTTTTCTTCAGAAAGACAGGACTGGGTTCAAGGCGACTAGGGGTACCACACCGGTAATTGACCAATCAAAATGAACTTAGTCAATTGTAGGTCCATACATTAAGCCGATTTTCCTTTCTTTTGAGAGTTTTTTTAATTTCCTTCCAGGCCAGTTTGACAACTCTGGTACCTGTGCCTAGGAAATTTTATCTATTCTATAAATAAATAAAGTTTTTTGACAGGAACTATTTCTCCAGGGCATAGGAGGCTACTTCCTGGGGTGCTTTTGTGATGTTTATAAAGACATGGAAAACACGTGGATTTGAGGGTAGCCCTGTTTGCATATGCAAATAAATCAGAAAATGTCGTGTACGTACCCTGGTTTTTTGGTGTCAGCTAATGTGACAGGTATTGTTTAACACCCCCTTATCAATATTTTTTCATGAATTCAAACACGTGAGGTTTTACTGGAAAGAAACGTGTATTGCTTTTTAATATACCGAAACTCGCTATTTCTGGGGATTGTGTAATTCTAAAAAAAATTCAGATAAATTTCAATGGTGAAATAAAAGAAATGCTTGGTATTAAAATATTAATTCATATCAGTAGAATTGAATGCTATTAACGACATCTGGAGAGATAGGCTTTAAAAGGTTTATATCATATCTTTGTTCGTCTGCACTTAAATTTCAAACACGACAGAATTTGTAATTTTTGCCGTAAAAATTCATAATTTCTATATGCTTTAGAGACTTACCGTAAAACTTTCAGGAAACTTTCTATGAAGTCTTTTCTGCACCTTAAGTGAAAATTTATGTCGTTCCCAGGTGTTGATCGAGTTTCAGAGAAATTTTCTACGTTGTTATTGATTTTTTTTTTTAAGGAGAAGGGGGGGGGGTTGACTTTTTTATTCTAAGCATTTGTTAAAGTGAGTTTGTAAATACATCTACGAACTTGAGCTGGATTGTGACCTTTGGGTCAAGGGGTCAAAGGTCAAGGTCAAAGGTCAAGGTCATCAAAGCATTTCATAAAGAAATATAAAAGTAACGGCCATATCAAGTATACAAGTCATTTGATCATTGCACGCGCGCGAAGGTGCAATGCATGAAAGCTATATCATCGTGACTACACTTTTAATGTGTTTCTATTCTTTGAATTTTGAAACGTTTCATAAAAAAAATTACGACTATATCAAGTAAATCGGTCATTTAACGCATTGCGCGCGCACACGTGCATGCAAGTCCTTGCATTCAAGTTTGATAGTAGCATAATGTAAGAATCCGTCATATCTATTCATATTCTAAATTTCATCCTGTTCTGTTGAGAATCAAAAAAGTTATAGGCATTTAAAGTTTAAGCCAATCAGATCGCAGCACACGTGCATGGGCGTGGTTTCTTGAAAACTTTTATATATCATAGCTTAGGACGTATTAAGGTATGATTATGTTTTAAAATTCAAAGTATTTTGTCAAAAAACAAGTAAGATATTGAGATTTTTGTTTCAGCTAATCAGAGCAAAGCGCACGTGCATGCGCGTGCATGCATGTGCATGATGACCGTAACTTCTTATAGGAGTCTATTGTGTCTGTCTATGTTCTAAATCTTATCGTGGTTGGTTGAAAAACAAGGGAGTTACAGCCATTTGAAGTTTAAGCCAATCAGATTGCAGCGCACGTGCATGCGCATGCTTTCATGACAAATGTTATACATCATGTTGTAGGACATCTTAAAGTATGCTTATATTTTAAATTTCATACCATTTCGTCAAAAAACGGAAAAGATATTGAGATTTTTGTTTCAGCCAATCAGAGCGAAGCGCACGTAAATGCGCGTGAGTTCTTGCTAATTTGACAGTGTCACATTATCTACACTATTAATATATCCTTATATAATGAGTTTCAAAGCATTTCATCGGAAAATGTTAAAGTTATGGCTATATTAAATATATTAGTCATTTCAGTCATTTCACGCGCCCGCACGTGCAGGCGTATGCGCGCAAAATGACCTTCGTTCCGCACACCTACACAACACACCTATTAACCCTAAAAAGGTTTTAGCTCAGTTGGGTGAACAGTTTCTGAGAACACTCGCGGACAAAAAAGTACCGGAGAAGAAATAAGAAGAAAAAAGAATAATAATAATAATAATAAGAAACCGAGTAAAAACAATATGTTCCCAAACTTCGTTTGGGGAACATAATAAGGAACCATCCAAAAGTCTTCTTGTTTTC
This sequence comes from Saccostrea cuccullata, assembly GCF_032062105.1. Lineage (NCBI taxonomy): Eukaryota > Metazoa > Mollusca > Bivalvia > Ostreida > Ostreidae > Saccostrea > Saccostrea cuccullata. Next base: position 708 of record NW_026936084.1, on the reverse strand, counting down.
AAAGTAACCAAACAGGAACAACAATATTATATTTACAGGCGTATCTCATCAAGGCCAATAGCTTCCCCAGTTATAAATACGAATCATTTTCTCCATTTCCGGATCACGTGAATCATGGTCTTGTAATATTTATGGATCGTTTTGGAACACGATTTTTAAATAATGTTGAGACAGCTCGGAAAAAAATCGTAAACAATCGCAGAAAAAATGTATTATATTTAAAAACAGTGCCGACAAAACAAAGGAATTTTTTGGTAAAAATATTTTCCAGATAGAATACTTTTAATAATCAAGGTAAATACATGGTTGTCACTTGGTTTTGTAAATTGAGTTTTAACATGCTTAAATCAGTGTAATTTTATTTGAGCAGTGATCATTATGATTGATTTCTGAGTTAAAACTAAATGCATGAGCTATACTTTTTAGCTATTAATTTTTATATAGAACTTTTATATCAGCCTTGCTGCAGCGAACAAAAAAAAAAAAAAAAAAAGAAAGAAAGAAAGGAGCCCTTGGGTATCCTCATAACCGAGTTGTAGCCCTCCTACTTGTCCGCCTGAAATTGAGACCAAAAATTTCGCCTGTAGTGTTGATTGTACTGTCTTTTTGGGTGGCAAAAATAGTTCTGTCCAATGATCCTCGTGCAGATATCTACTTCAAGCTAGTTTATAGTTAATTGATGTCTAAGAAAGATTTTAAAATCGAACT
>NW_026936083.1:0-6845 GCF_032062105.1 Saccostrea cuccullata | reverse complement strand
GGCTGTACCATGAGGATGATGGATAGTGAACACAAGAGAGACAATTAGAGAATGGTATAGAGATGTAAGAGGATGGTGTAGAGGAACAAAAGGATGACAATTAAATGATGGTGCAGAGACAGCAAAATGGAGACAACATAAGGACAATAGTTTGAGAAAAACTGCCGGAACACTCGCTTTTTCCCCATTTCTACAAGGCCTTGGCATTTTCTCCTGTCTGTTGTTTTCCTCACATTCTTGCTTCCTGAAAGCAATTCATAAATTTACATCTTTCTCTACGTAAATGTATAATTACTATGTATATCTTTCACCTCTGGCCCAATAATGACCTTCGGTAAAGAATAAGGATGGAATTTAACATATAATCACCGACAGAATGTTACGTTTAGAAGACATTAAAGGCAAACATAAATTTCTCTTTATTGTAAGGGAGAAAGAGACACTTTTTAAACATACTTTTTGAAAAATCTTTTTTTTCTCATATAATTATGATTCAATTCTTTCCCTTCAACACTACTGAGTATTTTAAATGTGTGGTTACTCGATCAAAATGTCTTTTGAATAGGACGCATTTTACCTTAACATTTTACCAGCAGAATGCCTACTGTGGGAGGTTAACATTAATTACCGTTACATTGCCAAAAATTTCAACTCATTACCGCTACATTTTTTTAAATTTTGGATCGATCATTACCGCTACAATATTTTGACCGAAAACTACTCATTACCGCTACATATTGAATCAGTCGAAAACGACTCATTACCTCTACATATTGAACTATACGAGTTCCAATCAGCAGAATTCACTCACTATGTAGTGAAGTACAATTTCGATTTGAATTCTTATCAAAAGAATGTAAAGACGGTGGGTTATATCTATGAACAGTGCTTGATTTTATTTTTCAACTTTTAAACGTTTTTTATGAAATAAAATAGATTTTAAATAAAAATAAAATGTAAAAAAAAAAAAAAAAAAAAAAAAAAATCAATTCAACTCCTCGTGGTGAGCAGGAGAAACAGGACATTTAAAACATTGCTGTGACGTCAAGCCTTTGTTCTTGCAGTCTAAAAATTTACCTGTAGCCGTCCGATAATAATAATTACCAGTCTGATAATATATTATCGGACGGCAATGATAACAAAATCGGACGGTATTTAAAAAACAAAAAGAACAGTGAAATTAAGATGAAATGTGTTCAGAAACCCCCAATAAAAATGTTAGGAAAAAAATTCAGGGAAACCAAACGCAAGGAAATTAAGTTGATCACAATACAAAATAGCAAATCCTTGAAAAAAATCCGAGTTTAAACCTTCCACAACATTAATTTTCACTCTTTAAAAGAGTTTTTGATTCAGCACTTTGAATAAGCGAATTTAAATCCATTTCTGAAAAAAAGATTCTGCAATCTCCTTTTATGTTTGTTCCCCAATGGCCACACTTTCAAAACCTGAGAATTTCCAATATCTAAGCTAAAAATTCAGCTAGGTTAAAAATCCGCATTTTACTTGCCATGGTGATGGTTATAATATCACCTAAAATTATGTCAGTATCAATGTCAATTTATGCACATCATAAATAAAAATGTTCCCCCCAAAAATCTTTCACCACCGTACCCCTGTCCTGCTAAACGAAACGACTGCCATTGAATGAATGAAATGAATGAAACAAGAGTTCACTCACTCTTTTACTGTTCACTCATTTCTTTTATCTACTTATCAGATGGGTAGAAAACAATTGATGCCTAAACTCCCATTGTGTTATTATCGGACTCCTCCAGGTAACTTTTGGACATTTAAATGGCAATGTTTTAAGTAAGATATATGCCTCATACTATTCTATATGTAAAATTATCAGACAGTTTTCGGCCCTAACGGGCCTCAAACAGTCTGATAATTTTACATATAGAACAGTATTCGGCATATATCCATTACATACAAGTATAGGTTGTACTTTAAATCAATCTGTACACACATAAGAGGCTGGTTAACGATATAGGCATTGTAGCGGTAATATATACTTTTATGTGTAGCAGTAATGTAACGTTTTTGGTAGCGGTAATGACTATGTAGCGATAATGAAAATTTCGAAAATGTAGCGGTAATGATACGCACCTCTACTGGTATATAGAAAGAATGCCTTTAAAAGAGTCATGCTTACCGAAAGATATTGTGAAAGATATTGATCTCATGAAGATATATAAAATGATATTCACCATTGGAAAGATAAAATATAGAATTTCAGATAAAGAGTACTGAGATTTAGAATCCTAGCAATACAGACATCAAGTTGCACTGATTTTTGTTTTTTGTTTTTGTGGGGGTTTTTTTTTTTTTTTTCTTTTTTTACTGTTAAAGAAATAGCTGTTTACTCCCTAAGTCGAAATACGTTATTTTTAAAAATAGGGGGAAAAAAATAGAGTCGCCCACGTTGGGACTCGAACCCAAGACCCTCAGATTAAAAGTCTGATGCTCTACCGACTGAGCTACGCGGGCTACATATCAATTTTAAGGTGACTGAACAATATGTCGTTAAAAGTACTACATATGTATCTTGCGCTACATGGGTTGGCACTTTGGTACATGTAATCTACCTATAATCATTTCAAACACAATCTTAGACTGGTATTGCCTGTCTGATATCCGATTTTCCTGCGTACGGTAAAGACAGGCAATACCAGTCTAATACAATCTCTAATCATGGGTCAAAAAGTGGAGTATTTCAATGCATTAATCCATAGACATTATTTTATGTCTCTGATTAAGCTTACACTTAAAACATCCACAACCAGGCATGCAATGTTTGATTCTAAGATCAAATGGAATTAGAAATTTGCTCAAACGACATTTCTTATTGAATCGTTTTATGATCGGCGTGCCGTCAAAACTCGGAATATATTAATGTGTACGTCTACAGCGAAGTCTCGGAAATGACGGAATTAAACGAGATTTGCCGATAACTTCGTGCGACCTGATATTTTTAGACATTTGACAACCAATATAATGATCCTTAAATGGAAATGATTATGAAATCAGAAACAATTAAATGCATAACTGACTTCTTCATGAAGTAATGAATGTATAATTCATTAAAGTTTTCATTTGTATAGTTTAAAAATAGCCTTTAACAAAACTGTGAACAAGTGCCTCGGTAGCGCAGTAGGTAGCGCGTCAGTCTCATAATCACAATGCAAGAGCGATCTGAAGGTCGTGAGTTCGATCCTCACCCGGGGCATATCTTTTTTTCTTTCTGCAAAATTTATGCCACCTTACCTTTATACCTTTCTTGTGCGTTACTAGTCACACCTTGTTAGACTTCATGCTTCCATCTGTTCAATTATATAGGACCTGTAAACAAATTATTATACATACATACGCATTTAACTGAAAACGTAATGCAACAGTTCAAAATTTAAAATAAGCAAATTCTACTGTTATTATTTATATATTTTTTTTAATTAACAATTTTAAGGTAAATTAAATAACTTAAGCATGAAAACCACCCGTGTCTATATTTGATAGGTCAGAACAAAATCATCCGTGTCCATGGTTTGAAAGTTAATATTAGAACAACCTAAAACAACAAAATAAAACTAAATATGAAAAAATACATATAATGCATGATAGCATAAAATTTATCTCTTAGAAAAAATTGAGCTATATATGTTTTCTACTGATACAATACTTTTTTTTTCTTTTTTATTATTACATTATACGTATTACGTAGAGTTGTACTACATGTAATAAATCGCCGATCGTAAAACAATCTTGAATCTATCAAAACAATGTTATTATAAAAAAAATGTTTTTTTTTAATGACAGTGACTTTCTTACTTACTTCTGTTATGAAATTTTCATTAACCACATCAGCGGAGTTAAAATGAATTAAATTTCCCAAAACAAATCTCTTTTTTTCGTTACTTACCGAATGCATTTCGATTTGAAATCAAGAGTTATCTTTCGTCTCACGTTGTGCATGCTTATGGATCTGGCTTTAAATAATATAAAATAAGTAAAACATAAATCAATAAAGTGTTGCTGTTGTAAATATTTGATTTTAAATTATAGTGGTTCTTTACATATGAAACTTGAAAGTATGCCTGTACATGTTCAGTGTGCATAAACGTAATTTTCATTAAACACGTTGAAGTTAAAATAATTCCCCTACACAAAACTACCTCAAGAGTTATCTTTCCTATCACATCAACCGAGTACAAAACGCACTTTGAGAAGGAAACTATGATACTACCATGATACGACATATAGAACAAGTCAGGTTTGTATAAAGGTACAAATGTACTGGCATTTACATCATAATAGATATATGCAAATATTTATTAATAATGTACATGTATTTATTGATTAATTCAATTCTTATTGGCACTAAAGCACAATATATATACATACAGAAATGTGTTGTTAGCCATATTATACAAAATATTAAACTGTAGCAAGATTGTTTCTAATATTAAAACAGTCTCTGATTTATAGACATACTTGTTTTGTTATACATAGGATAATCCAGTAAAAAATGTTTTTCATCTTCAACAATAGTTTCACAATGGAAACAAAATCTATTTTCTCTAGAAATTACAGGATTACAATATCTACCTGTTTCTACATAAAACTTATGTGAACTTATGCTTAATTTGGAAAGATAAAAAAGTAAATTCTTATGAAGTGGAAAACATACAACATATGGTTGGATTTCCAGCTTCTTAGCCTCATAATTGAATAATGTACTATAAAATGACAGCCTACCGCATTGAGTATTGTTAATGTGTTGGAGTTCAGAAAAAAAATTAAGTTTAGAACTAAACATTTTAAAATCTGTGTCAAGCGTAAAACGTTAAAAAAGTCCGCTGGCCGTACCATATTCTAAATGATCTTAGCCTTGTCTGCAGGAGATGATTAACAATTAACTCCTCATTCCTTATGACTATCTTGTATCTTCTAAGAATCTATCTAATACCGGTATTGAACAACCGTGTTAGTATTGTATCTTAGTGTCTGTGATTTGACTAAGGGGCTTGATAAGACAATTAACATCGCATTTTCATTATGACACAGAAAATAGAAAAAGGTATAAATTCTCGGTAAATCTATCAAAATTTACAAAGTTAACAGAATACACTTCTGAGCTGAAGAGAACTTCCTCACATAAAATGTCCCTGGTAATATTCAAATTATTTATCTCCACATTTATATGAAAAGTTGTATGTACTTCTTATAATTTAAAATCAAGGTAATTATAAATGCTATCAAGTTTCTTGGAGAAAAAGATCACTAATAAAATTTATGAAATCATTTTAAATATATTTTCAATATTAGTTTTATGAAAGCTTTCGAATCGTCAAATACTATCAGACAACACGTACGAGTTGGGGTAACCCCCCCCCCCCCCCCCCATTGTTTATAAAAGAATAGTCTTTTACAGTTAGAGACTTTAATTAAAATTTTCATTGAAGAGCCCTCCAGCCTCTAACACCTTAAAAAAAAAACTATGGATACTGTAGTAGGTCACTTTTTTCCAAGTAACCCCTGTTTCTTGTATCTCTCTCTGCCCCTCCCCCCGCTTTTTCCAAGTAAATATGATGTACTTGGGAAAAAAGATGCTAGGTTCTTGAAATATAATAAGAAACCAATATGTGTATCCTTACTTATTACATCTGCAGAAATACGTACAAGTCTTTTATTTAAAAGAAATATAGTTCGAGAGAGTTTTCTGCCTTCCAATACACTATAGTAAATAAATTAATACAACATTTCTCTGTAGATATTTTTGTGTACGTTTGGTATACATCATAATTTAGTCGGTCCTACTAAACAGAGTACGCTAGTACGAAAGAGTACTTTAGAGTACGCTAGTAATATTTTATAATTTAATGCAATTAAACTGCTTTTTGTATGTTTTTCCACTTAAGTTTAACATAATGAATATATATTTTTTAAATAAAACTTGCATGTTTTCCTTATTTTAGGAGTTATTTCACATTTTTGATTTTAGGTTACGGTTTATCGTTTGATCTAAATCTAATTTAACTTGAACATGTTGAAATGTTTCATTGTGAATGTGCAATATATATACACACGCAATTAATTCAATATTTGATAAAATTTGATTGTAAGTCTTTAGTAAGCAAATCTGAAACAAACTATAGTGATCGAGATTGGGGTATTAGTAATCTTGAATGCGTTGAATTATGGATGTTATTTTCTTGTCAAAATATCGCTAAAACAAAACAAACATTGCAATATAAGTTTATGATAATGTTTAATCAAGTTGTACATATATAAATAAACAAATCACATTTATTTTTCTAGCGTACTCTAAAGTACTCTATCGTACTCTAGCGTACTCTGTTTAGTAGTACCCTAATTAAGCTATGCACAGCTAAGTTATAAGTTCCCTATATAAATTGAATACCGGTGTTTATAATAAATAAATATACCTCTAAGTTTCACACGCTTTGAATCATAAGTAAAGATATTTGTCACTCACCTTAATCATTTTCCAATCTCCGCAGTTTTGATAACTTTTCCATTCTCCTCTTTATTATCTTGTGTTAGAGTTTTGTAACAGCATTCTCCACTGTCCACTCGGTTGGAGGCCTCTAACATGATGGTCCACGCTGTTCGTTTCGGCCAAAATTATCGATTTTCTCACGCTTGGAGTTGATGCGTTTCATCCCAGGTGCAGGGATTACGCAATCAAATTCTTCAGAGATCGAGCAACTGTGCTTTGATATTAGCGATTGACCTGACCCCATAACAAGAATTGTTTGGGGTTTTTCGCATAAAATTAAAGGTTTCACATCCATTGCACTTTCTACGAATTATTTTGAAAT
>NW_026936082.1:0-6808 GCF_032062105.1 Saccostrea cuccullata | reverse complement strand
TTTCGATTCTAAAAAATACATCCAATAATTCACTAAATGTGCAAGAATGAATTGCAAAATTTAAATCATTTATTAATACGCAAGTGAGTTAAGGCTAAACATGGATATTTTATGCAAATAAGCTAATGAAAATTCATAATTTGTATATTTTATGTACAGAGAATGTTCAAATTGATTTTCTGATACATTATCAGTACCCACAGTTTATATGTGCAAGTGCACATTATGACGTCATATTATGACGTCATTGTTCTCTCCCATTCAAGGTATTAAATGATATAAACAAAATCACGTCGGCGCAAGGGCCTATCCTATCTAATTTAAAATAAACAATGTATAATATTAAGGTGAATATTCTTAAAATTAATAAAATTGCTGCACAAATCCTATGCGCTTTCTCAATTGATAAAAATTTTAGGAAACTTACCCTGGACAGTGAATTTTAACCCTGTTAAAACTTAAAACTGCACGAATAGTAAGTAACCAATTGCACTGCCGACATTTGTGCAGCAATATCCTAAATCCTTGGAATATCCTGCGTCTTTTGATACCTTGTTTCTGTAAAACAAAGTAAGGTATGCCCTTGCGCCGAAGCGATTTTGTTGATGTTTCTTATAAACTTGTGTAGTGCAGGTCGATGACGTCATAATATGACGTCATAATGTTTACTGGCTATCGCATGTCGTGGGTACCAAGAATGTATTAGAAAACAAGTCTTAGCATTTTCTGTGCGGTAGGTAGAGCAATTATGGAATTTAATTAGATATTTTGCATAGAAATTTCCATATGTAGCCTTAACTTACATGCGTAGGAAAACCGTTATGGAGACAAGTTCCTAATGTTTGATAATCAGGGCCGACCACCTACTTACAACATATTCTAGCTTATTTAATATTTTGGCAAAAGAAGCATTTTTTAATCTCAGTCCTATAAACACTCGTTGAACTTTCATCATGGTTGTTTTTTCCTTCAGTATCTCGACAAAAATAATACTCGGACTGTGTCATAGAAAAAGAAAGTCAAGTTTCGCTTACATTCTTCCATATCATACAAATATTTTGGTAAAATTCTTAATGCGTTATCAGAGGGGCCTCCTCTGTTTTGCTCTAGTGTGAGCGCGAAGGTGTGTGTGAGTTAATTGTGTTTTTGGTTTATCTCTTTTCGAGTCGCCCGCGTGGCGCAGTGGTTAGAGCGTCTGCTCTAGAGTCGCGAAGTAAGGAGTTGATCCTTTCTTCGCGGCTTTTAATCCGAATATGGGAGTAGACGTGGAGACCGGTCATTCGGACGAGACCGTAGAAACCGATGTCCCGTATCGAAGTAGGTGCTTACAGGCACGAAAAAGATCCCTTCCTGCTCAATGTTTTGAGTGACGAGTATAGGTCAAAATTTGCAGCTCTTAACCGGCAATTGGTGGCGTCGTCACATGAATAAAAAATTCTCTAGACGGATGTTAAACAATATACAATTACTCAATCAATTAATATTTTCTTTTCTTTCTTTATGAAAGTGCAAAAACTTGAGTTATTCTGTTTGCTTGGTCATTAATCTATCAGATACTTGTACTCCAAACAATGTCATTGGCCCTGAATTATCTTCAATGATATAACATTAGTATTAATGATATACACGTGCTATAATCTTTGACTATTTTGTTTTGCTCACTGACGAATGGTTTTGTTTAACATACCATATTAGGGGGTATACGACCAGAGAAAATGATTAGAAACTTCAACCTACGCATTAGCCGTAAAAGGTTGTTATCTTCACCTATTTTCCATTGAAAAAAAAATTATGCCAAGAACATTTATTATCATGTAATAAAAAAGGAGACTTATCATTTAGAAGATAGGAAAGTTATATTTTGTCCCCATTTACGTCTTATTTGTATAGGAGCATGACTGTTTTTTTTTTGTATAAGAATTACTTAAAGCCAAAGGTAGTCAACTTAAAGTCAAAGGTATTCAGCTTTCCAAATATTAACAGATTTCTCGGTCAAATGAAGTTTTACTAGGTAACTTCATTCTAGGTTCATTCCATCGTCCTCGGAAGATATATCCTATTTAACCCCTGTCTGTATCCTCTATGTAACAACGTAAACTCTTTGTTCATACTATAAATGCTATTTCAAACTTGCGTTTAGATTTTTTTTACATGCTACAATGTATATTGACGGTATACATATGCAGGCATTTTTTGCTTTTTGTGAAAGTGAAAATATGTCTTTTCAAGCCACTGTAATTCAAGCAGGACAGCATGTCACACTTGTACCAAAACAAATCTTAAGTTGCAGTCTACACTATATAGAAATAGAAATGTCTTTTACATGAAAAATATCCTATTTATTATTTCCTTAAATAAAGAAAATGTATTTGGAATTTTATTTTTTATTGTCCTTGTTGATCAACATTGCTGACTGATGGAAAAACTCATGTCTGAAATATATGGATATAACAAACAAAACTCAAGTTCAGGAATCTATTTAACAATACAAAATTGTCGCAGAACAAACACGGACTTCCAAAACATCAGAAGCGTGATCAGGCGCCATGGAAGTAAGAATTTTCTTCCGACCGATGACACCAGCTGTGTGATCCTTGTCATTATCGGATATAACGCAAAAAACCGTTGGCAATTCAGTATGTGTATATAATAGACTAACAATTAGTATGAAAAACGTCAGTTAGCATTTGACTTGACTGAATGATAAATTGTATTTTCTGACAAGGTTATTGTATCGACTATAGAACTTACGAAATGATTAATTTGAAGGAGGCTGTTGATATTCTTGTTCAGCGACTAATTTGTCAAAAGAATTGTTCAAACATAGTGCATGGTCTTGCGTACCGAATCAACTGATAAGTGACATAATTTCCTTGTGCATTGCAGTTACTTAATATCATCAGTATAAACCGATTTTATAGATTACGCTTACCACTGATGGCGTCAGTGTGAAATTATATACTAGTAAATCATGTAAATTGAAACTATTGTTTTTCTTGCATGAAATGAAAATGTTTAGATGACGGTACTGAACAGTGATTGGTTTATAAACAATAGAAATACATATGGGTTTAAAAAAATATATTAAACAACCATCCCTGGAAATACAGGAGTAGGAGCAGATGCCTAGGAGATATTAAAACACCCCTTCTAACAAAGTCTCACAAAACTGAGATGCTGACCACGTTTCGCAGAATATTTTAAAAATGTAAATATCTCTTACAACCATCCCTGGAAATAAAGGAGTAGGAGCAGATGCCTAGGAGACATTAAAAACATCCTCTTCTAACAAAGTCGCACAAAACTGAGATGCTGACCACGTTTCACCGAATATTTTAAAGATGTAAATATCTCTTACAATAGCTTCCATTTGCCATGGTGCTTAAATATTGAAAAGAAATTCTTGTTGAAAAAATCGTATGGTTCGGATCAACTAAAATGCTAACATTCTTATTTACATGAATCTTTTCACTTACTCAATTGTGAGCGTGGGACAATCCTAAATTAGCAATCATACATTGATAAATACATTAATGAAATACTTTTATATTATATATGTTCGGAAATTGTCATGTTTCTAATGAGATTTTAACATCCTCTCCCTCTTCCACCACAAAAAACAATATTGAAAATATTCAATTATCCAATATACCCCATTTGTTCAAAACTCTTTTCAATTCTAAAAAAGAATCCAATAATTCACTAATTGTGCCAGAATTGATAGGAAAAGAATCATGTTTTGAATCTGTTTTGAATCTGATGATGATTATAAGAAGGTCAACTTGAAATACATGTATATTGTACCTTGTGTATGAATACAGGGTTTGTTTTCTTATTCTAATCTGGTTGACCCCCGTTTTTTCCTATGTACATCATGTTACAATTTCATTATGGTGCTTGGAGTCAGATCGTGTAATATTTTGCCTTGGATGTGTAGTACTCTGTATTTGAGTCCCCTTTTTCTGACCCACATTTTAAAATTGTGTTATTCTTCTTCCGTCATTCACTTTAATATATAATTAATAAATAAAATGTTTCACTTCTACATGATGTTATTTGTTTTTACCTGCTTTTAACAAAACAATCTCAGTCGTTTGGCAGGAGAACTAAGGAACATCAATATTTTTTTTTCAATTCTAAAGCATTATCAGCTGAGCCTCCAATGTATTTGCTCTAGTGTGAGCGTGAGAGTGTTAGTAAATTCTGTGTGTATATTTCGTTTTTTCTTTCTTTTCATTCCCTAAAAAGTGCAGAAAAGTATATAATTCTGTTTATTTGGTCATTAATCTATCAGATACTCCGAATAATGTCATTGGCCCTGAATTATCTTCAATGATATAATATTTGTAATAATAATATACATGTTCTATAATCCTGGACTAGTTTGTTTTTCTTATTGCATTGATGGTTTTGTCAAACAGATTATTAGGGAGGTATAGGACCAGAAAAAATCATTAGAAATTCCAATCTGCGTGTTAGTCGTGAAATTAACATATTTATAATATTCATAGATCGCTGTTTGTTAAAGATACCACAGAGTCTGACACATCTGTTTCATTTTTGGATATTTTACTTGAAAAAGACATTAATGGTAATCCAACAACCAAGCTCTATGACAAACGTAATGCCTTTAAATTTTCTATCGTCATTTTCATTTTCCCTTACTTATGCAACAATATACCAACAATTATGAAACAATATACCTTCATCACGTGCATTCGGCGTTTATATATCTCAGTTGATTCGAAATGCAACAGTATGCTCTACGAATGAACAATTTCTAAAACGAGGTAGATTATTGACAAACAAGATGATGAAACAAGAATATCAGCAGTCTTGTTTAAAGTCATCATTTCGGAAGTTCTTTAATAGATACAATGACCTTGCCAGCAAACACAATAAACCATTGAGTCAAATGCTGAAGGACGTTTTTCATTCAATTATCAGTTCGTTATTTATACACTGAATTGACTGTGGATTTTTCCGTTATTTCCAGATCAGGACAAGGAGCATACGGCGGATATAACCGGTGACAGGTGATGCTCACTCCTCCATGGCACCTAATCCCACCTCTAATGTTTTAGAGGTCCGTGTTTGCTCTGCTCCTATTTTGTTTTTTTAATGGACTCTGATATTGAATACTGTTCGTTATCACATTATCTTTCATCTTTACTCATTTTCGAGCTGAAAAAATAATTTTGCCAAGGACCTTTATTAAGATGTAATAATATATGAAGACTTCTTATTTACTAGAGAGGAAAGCAATAATTTCTTTTTTTTTCATTAACGTCATATTTGTAATAAAATTACTTGAAGCCATGATTCAAAGGTATTCAACTTGCCTAATACTAGGCAAATAAGTATTATTAGATTTCTCAGTTAAATAAAGTTTTACCTAGTTGCGCTCGGTTTATTCCTTTGCACTCGGAGGATATACATGTATCCCCTTTAACCCTTGTCTGGATCTTTTTTTATAACAAAATAAACTCTTTTTTCAATCAAAGCAATGGTATTTCAAACTCTCGTTCAGATTTTTTTTCACATGCTTCAGTGCATTTTGACGTTGTACATGTACGTGTAATTGTAGCTTTTTATGAAAGTGAAAATTTGTCTTCTAAAATCACTTTAGTTCAAGCAGGACAGCATGTTACCAAAACAAATCTCATGTTACAATCTAGAAATAGAAAAGGCCTTTACATTAAAAATATTTCCTGAAATTAAACAAATGAATTGTAACATTTTATATCTCCTTGGTGACCAACATTGCTGGCTGATGTTTATATTGATATATGAAATATATGGAGATAACAAACAGAATTTAAGCTCAACAATTTTTTAATGATTCAACATTGAAGCAGAGCAAACACGTACCTTCAAAACATTAGAGGTAGGAGCAGGTGCCATTGAGAAGTAAGGATCCCTTGGCGACCGATTACACCCGCTGAGTGCTCCTTGTCATTATCGGAAAATAAGGGGAAATTCGTCGACAATTCAGTATTTATATGATTAGTATGAAAAGTGTCAGTTAGCATTTGACTCAATGATAAATTGTATTTACTGACAAGGTCATTGTATCGACTATAGATAGTTGATATTCTTGTTTCAGCAACTTGGTTGCCAATAACCTACATCGTTTTGTTTATACAAAGAGCACACCCTTGCGTATCGAATCAACTGAGAGACTTATAAGACTCATATGCGTATGAATTGTAGTAAGGTAACTTTATCTATATAAATTACTTTCATGTAAGACCCATATGCGTATGATTTGTAGTAACTTGAGTAGTTTGTAACTCTCTCCAACATTAAAATATTTTCATTGATGTTCAGCAGTCCGGTTAGGATATCTAATTTACAATGATCGCTCCTAAGAAAAATCTTTAATATTTCATGAGTTTTTTAAATGTCTGATTCAAAGCGGTGGTATCATCTGTTGCAGTTTACCGCGGTACATACCGTCAAAGGAATTTCGGGTTTAAAAAAAAGTAAGCGCGTTTTTAGACTAATAATATGATTAACATTCTTTACAGCGAAAGAAAATTTTATGGACATTATCGGCATGCTTTCATCATATTCCACCTCTTCGGATACCTAGTGCATTTTCTCGCAATATAGTTGTCGGTCGGTGCTGAATTTGAAAGTTTATGTTAATTCAAGAATGTTTTTGCTTGTTTCGGTATAAACAAGACATTGCATGAATGTCACGGAAACCTGAAAATTTATTCACCCAAGAAATATCATATTTCCCTCGGGCGACGTTGTAAAATGTTTTTGATTGTGACGTCACAATGCCGTTGCACACACATTG
>NW_026936081.1:0-67960 GCF_032062105.1 Saccostrea cuccullata | reverse complement strand
AGATTTTTAAAGTCTAAGTCTACAATTTTATTTCACGATGAAATGGAAATATAAGGAATCACTGTCTAGTTAGGAGAGTATGCCAAGGACATCAACAATAGTGGGAAACATGGGATAATTTTAGCATAACGGGCAAATCCCATGTTTCCCACTATTGTTGATGCCCTGGCATACTCTCAAAACTAGACAGTGATTCCATAAAAAACATATAATTTAGAAATCATGATGTAGCCGGTAATAAACTGGTACATCTAACTGCAGTAAGCAGTAATAGAGGATTGTTATTTTTGTATTCTGCTAGAAGGGGGGGGGGGTCTATATCTTTGATCATATTCTCACCTATCAGTATGAATTATTATTCTTTAATGGTCAACTGACAATGTCTCATTGATTTTACAGATTTTGAGCTTAAATTTTTTTTATTTTTTATTATTAAAAGAAAAAATATATCTTGTTATATGAAATATAAGTTAAAGCCGTTTTTTTGGCAAAATGCCAATTTTATGATTGTTTAATTTGTTATAGTCAACATTTGTTGTTATTTGCCCATGAATGTTTTTGAATATTTTCATTATTTGTGACAAGTACCTTCAGATGAAATAAGTGATACATTGTGAAAGTTCTGCTAATTTTTTATTTTTCTTCTCAAAATGTTTCAGTTTTTCAGTTTTGACTAAATTTCAAAAAATTGATATTTTGCCATTGTTTGACAAAGTATTACAAAATATTCAAATAAATCTTTAACACAATAAAGATATACATTGAGAGTGTTGATGTTATAGTTTTATAAAAAACTATTAACCGAGTTCTAATCCTTAAAACGGGTTCAGCACAGATGGTGTAAAAAGTGTGATTTCAGCAAGATTGCCATGCACAAATCAGCCATTTTGGTCAGGATTTTTGTATTCTGGTTACCATGGTAACAGATGATGTCCAGAAAAAAAAGTATGCCATATATATGAGTTTTACCCTAGGAAGGTCCTATATGCCAAGTTTGAAGAAAATCGGAGAGATGTCGTGGCCAACCTTTTTTCAATCTGTTTGATTTTTACAGAGAACTGGTCTTATATACACATTTAATTCAGTCAATAACGTTTACTGGATGGTTTGTATCGAAAAGTAATAAAATAGAAAATATGTAAATATATGCTTATAAGACACCTTTAGTACGATTTTAAGTCCTTTCAGGGCACAACTCTGTTAAATCTTCAAATTCCGGTTTCTGTCAAAATATTGACCAACGGGATTGATTGATTATTATTGTTTAGCGCCGAGAATGCAGTATTTTTGAGCAAAGCTTTGGCGATAAACACCAGGAAACAAATGCATAAAAATAAACAATATTACCACAGATCATTCAATTTATGCTGCTATGAAAAATATATTATATTTTATACCTTAGGATAATTTCGCATATCCCTGCGCAGTCTACAGGATATGCGCCTTTCTCACACCGCAATTATCAAATAACCTTTCATTGCGAAATCGCAACATTTGCTTTCCTTGACAGAGTAACCCAATCAATTTCCTTGATTTTGTTGCGCCATTTCTTTTGTAAGCTTCGTAGTGCGTTGAAAAAAAAACACCACCCACCCTTTTTTGCGGTTTTTGGTTTAATAATATTTTGCATTTTAGTCAAAAATTTGTATTTTTCTAATAACTTGTCAAACGTTTCTTGATTGGCGCAATTGTTTGGACGCCTCCAAGGATTTACGCATTCATGTTATATTTTATGCATATTTACACGTACTCTGATATGTTCACTGCATGTAAATTTCTAGTCAGTCACATGGGGATCACACTTGTACCTTTCACCTATGTACATGTAACATGTATTGTTTAATATTAGGTGATCCCCCTTAATGATTTGTTATAAATTTTACTTTATGTCGTTTAATTAAATGACATATTCAACAAAACTGCATGTCTGTGTTTGGTTGTTTTTCACTGCACTATCAGGCTGATATTTCTCATAGGAGGCATAAAAGTGATCACATTCATTCAATCTTATAATAGTTTGCATAAATGTTATACGTATTTCAGTTAATGCACGGGAAAGTTTAAAAAGAAACAAGATGTGTTTGTGAAACACTATGCGCCCGGCAGCAACAAAGTTCTAAAAAGCAATTTTTAGCAAATGGGTATCAGTCAAGGTCCTTGGTGTCAGTTGAAAGTACTTGATAAGTGGAGTATGCGTCAAGGTCAAGGTCCTTGGTGTCAGTTGAAAGTACTTAATAAGTGGAGTATGCGTACCAAACATGAAGTCTCTATCTCTCACGGTTCAAAAATTATGGCGAAAATTTGAAAAAAAGTTCTTTTTACCATATAAGTCACAGTACAGGTCACAAGGTCATTGCATACCAAATATGAAGTCTGTATCTCTCACGATTCAAAAGTTATGGCGAAAGTTCGAAAAAGCTATTTTTAGCATAAAGGTTACAGTCAAGGTCACACGGTCATTGAACTTGGTGTTATTTGAAAGAACTTAATTAGTGGAGTATGCATACCAAATATGCAGTCTTTATTTTGTACGGTTCAAAAGTTGTGGCGAAGGTTAAAGTTGACAACTGACAGACAACAGACAAACAGACAAACAGATAAACAGACAAACAGACAGACAGACAGACAAACAGACAGATAGGAAAAACAATATGCGCCCCGAAAAAAATTCGCGCGCATAAAAAATATCAAAGTCCGTAACATTCATTTTGTTAAATTTTACTTTTACAAAAAAGAAAATAATAATAATATGGGGATACTTGTTCGTTTTATTTGAGAGAAAATGTTTAAGTAAAAAAATATTGCCGTTGAAAATAGGTAATATAATATTATCTTGATAAATACATGTTAAAGATTTACAAACTAGCATATACACCCTAGTAAACTTTTGACATATTTGAAGAGTTCATGTTTATTGCAACTGGATCGATTTAGATGTAATTCCCATTCCTCGGATTGATTTTCAATTATGTTCGTTATTTCTTCATTTTCATATTCCAGTAACTCATTATAAAAACGTGTTTCGCCTTTAACTTCTTTAAACTTCCTGATTTAATAAAATTTACATTTTTCTGTCGGAAGATTGCATATTTTGACCAGCGTCTCAAATTTTACATCAACAACCTCATTTCCTCTTTCATTTTTTAAAACTGTAAGATACTTTCGACAATCAGCATCTAAGTCATTAAAAGTTATACACAAGAAAATATTCTATTGTCTAATACAGATTTGTTATGCTCCATATTTGATATTTTTGGTGCAAAAAGGTCATACACAAATCTATGCGCATTAAATTGTATGAATTATTCTATCATGCATGTTGTAGGAGGGGTGTCCGATAAAATCGTGGACGAATCGGTTTTCTCGAAAGATTGATAGATTGATTGTATATTGTTTAACGTCCCTCTCGAGAATTTTTCACTCATATGGAGACGTCACCGTATGCCGGTGAAAGGCTTCAAATTTTGACCTTTACTCGGCACTCAGGGCCATTGAGCAGTGAGGGATCTTTATCGTGCCAACGCCTGCCGCTGACACGGGGCCTCGGTTTTTAAGGTCTCATCCGAAGGACCCGCAACTTTCACTTCAAAGTGCCGAGCGCATGGCGAAGGAACAGTTGCTACCCATTTTAACGACTAGGTCAGTGGCGGCCAAGATACGAACTCACGACCTCCCGATCTCGGAGCGAGCGCTCTACCGACTGAGCTACCGTGAACGGTTTTTCTCGAAGGATAATAGCCGCACTAAACTGAAGTTTTCAGCAAATGTATATTTATTATATTTAGGTTCATGATAATTTTCTGTTATAAAATATAGACAAAAATAATTTTTTTAGTATGCTTGAATGTGCACAGGGTACTGTCCTAGGCGCACAATAAAAATCCCCGAGTTTTATCAGAGAATACATGATTATTGCAATGTATTTCGAAATACATAACAATAAATAAGATTGAGATAAAAATTAACAGCTTTTTAATGCACAATTGCGACGATTGATGACGTTACAGTGCACCGGAGAGCAGTTCAACTTGATTTAGAATTAGTAATGACGCCCTAAGAGACTGAATGAATATAGAATAGAAAAGATTATAATACCACAAGATCTTTAGTATACAATTGAAATAGGAGTTTTCTTAGCGAAATTTATTTTGATCGAGTCCACATGTACAACAAAACATTTTTTATTTTATTTATTTTTTTTTTAATTTATTGAATTCAAAATTGATATACATGTATTTGGTGAGGATTATTTCAACCGATTTTCTCTCATAACGCTTTGACTGGGACTGTGTCATTTAAACATTTAATCATATAATAAAAAAGGTCTTTGTGAATATTGGACACCTCAGTAAAAAAAATAGAAAATATACAGATGTCTTGGATTGTCACTCCATGTCCACATTTTTTTTTAAAAACAAAATGAAATTTTTGATTGTATTTCGTCATTTTAAAGCATCGTAAAAGTGACTGGATTCTCGATTGTCAGATTTATTTTCTTTCTTGAGGAAAGTCAGCGTTTCAATATAATCATTTTCTGAAGAAAGTAGACATTCTTTTCTACTTTCTACTCTATTGTTCTCGTCCATGTCTTCGTAAAAGTTTTCTATCGTGCCTTCATATTCAGTTCTCCTTTTAGACTCTTTTTCAAGATTTCCTAACCCTTGCTTTCTTTGAACAATCCTAGGGTTTGATTGTTTTAATCTTTTCCAGATTATTCTTCCAGCGACAATGAATACCAAGAGAGCCAAGAAAGATACAACACCGGTGAGAATTGCTGTTAACTGGGACCCACTATTTGGATTTTTGCTCTTTCCTTCAGATTTAGTAGAATTTATTTCTTGAAGCATCTTTTCATTTTGAGGTGAATCTAAAACTAAAAATCAATAACATTTATCTTAACATGAAAGGTTATACAAATTTCATTTGTAAAAATGATAGGGACTGTTACAATGTCTTGCTGATACATAAAATATAAAGGAAAAATATATACAATATATAAATTTACATCGACTATATGAATTTATAAGGGAAATTGTCAGTCAATTATAGTAAGAATAGTTACCTGGACAGCCTCTTGATATGTCACACAACTCTTCTGAACAATTGCAGTGCTCTTGACAGGATTTGCCATATCCAGGATAGCGGCACTCCATGGAACAATTGAAGCCCGTGTAACCCAGAGGACACTCTTTAAACGTAAAAAAAACTATTCGGTATTAATGACCATAATAGATGCGAGTCCAAAAAGACAACTAAGCTTCAATTAAAGGCAAAGACTGTTAAATAAACTACAAGCTGAATTTTTAATTTTTCTTTCAGAAAAACAAAATATTGTTAAATAAACAAAATAATAAAAATAACCTGCGGAAATAAATGTATATTTTTACATTCTTCAAATAAATAATTAATATAACTAAAGAGGCCAAATGGATTCGATTTTCATACATTTTTACTAAGCAATTTTATTTTTGAGACTTTTAAAAACAACAGTGTTTTTATACCCTATCCTTTATATGAAAAAGGTATTAAAACAAATAGTCTAACAGCAATGGTTTCCGTTGCTTATAAGAGTACAAACCTCCTTTTATCTATGAACATTTTAAAATAAGGATAATGAACCTATGATTCTTCCAATATAATTGGGCGAGCACGAACAACTGCTTTTGCAAAAAAAAAAAAAAAAAAAAAAAAAATTGCGATGCACTCCTACAATGTACATGTACTAAGTTCTAGAAAAAAAAAGTAAAGATTACTCATCAATATTCAGATACATACGAATTGCTTCTCCTTTAGCAGCATCGATATGAAGAACAACGATTCTACATAATATAGAAATCATTTTCAAGTCAACAGATAATTTTCCTACTATGATCAGCAGTATTACATGCATAACCTTATATAGTTTGTGAACAGACTTTTCACACGTGACTAACTATCATGATATAATTCCATTGCATTTTGTAAGAGTATTAGTTGTCTGATTTACTTCCTTGATGATGTAACACACACTTTTATTCAAATTTCATGCCGATTATCTTTTTTTTTCTCTTCTATCAGGTCCAATAGTGGTTCAGATTTTTTCTTGGTGAAAAATCATTTTAAAATTCATATATTAATACATGGGTTTTCTTTCTTTACATAAATATATACCCGTATATGGAAATTTGTTTTCTCTCTTGAAAAATAAAAATCTAAATATTGTACCCTTATTCATGTTATTTAATGCATAATCTGAATTTTTTAAATGACTGCACTTAACGCTGTGCTTTTGGTCTTTTTTCGGTCGTTTTTGTTGCTTTCAAATCTTGACCTAATGTACTTTTATAGATTTACTACAGTGGTCTGTCAATTAGACACCCAATCTGAATGTTAAAAATAATTTTAGACTGTAATACAAGAACTCTTTTCATGTTTTTGTCCTTACGGTTTTAAGATTACAAATAATTTACACTTACCTGCCCTTAATTGAACATTATAAGTATGAGAGGCGGGGATAGTATCGTAAGAATAAATCTAAAATTTGACTGGATGAATAACAATGACATTAAATAAAAAATACGAGATCTCTAATTTCCATCGTCTTATTTAGTCTGTATGATACAAGTACATTATTTACAAAGGTTCAAAACGTATTAGCCCATCCATGTAAGTGCAGAATATTTTAAATCGATGGCCGAATCTTTAACGTGTACGAACACAGTGTCTTCGTTAGCTAAACATGCTAAGAATAAGTCACGTGACGGAATTTCGTATTCACAAAATTACCTGAGGAAAGGTATCACGTGGTGAATTTTAATATTCAGCATGTCACATCCCTTCGTTACAACAGAGATGGCGAGTGTAAGTAGAAGCATTTTCTTTTCTTTTGAACCATGAGTGCATGTTTGTCATTTAGACTCCTTTTAACACAACATACATTATTAATTCAATTATACAACTATTGTTAAAAGGAGAACAATAGACAAACATGTGCTGACTATGTATAAAGTCCGTAAAAAACTGGGCTTCCTCATTATCGTACGGATATGGAAAAACTTCTGATGAATCCCGCCTAAGAAAACAGATCCGTTGTGTGCAGCCATCCTTTTCATTCGACAATTTCTTAATTTGTATAAAAAAAATGTACTAGAAATAACGCCGAAAACATTAAAAAAAAAGATAATGAACTATCTATTTTTAGATTAGAATTATTAAAAGTATGTAAACACTTGTATTGTATACATAATTTTAGAATCAAAAAATGATATAATATTGTCAGAATTTGTTCGGTGACTATTGTCTGAAATATCTATAAAACATATTAGCCGTACAAAAAAATGTCATTTATACATTTTTACGAGTATCACGCATTGTAGAAATTTTACCAATTATGACATTACATATCCGATCTTAATGTTAGATCTTCTTTTCAAAAATCTCACCATTAAATATAGAGTGTTCATTACTGTTTATTTCGCCTCTCAAGAAGTGCGAACCTTTATACATGACAACTTTTATACGTTTCAAACATGCATAACTTTTAATAACGCTTCTGGAATTTAATTACTGATATACTTGAAGTATCGAATGTTGGAATTGGTTTTTTTATGTTTGACGTAAGGACATAGACCTGTGTAAATAATAAGTTACAATATATCACAAATCACTCCTCCACATCCCAATAAGACAACCAGGACCTAGGTTGTTTATTATTTTTTTTGGGTTATATATGTATTTACTTATGCGCTCTGTAAGTTTTATATATTGCTGCTTTGTTGTCAAAAGAGAATACTGCATAGGGCATACCATAACACTTCAAAGTAAGTCTTTTATATTAACTTAAACATAAATTTGAAAATCAATTATAAATCCATCAAATAATAACAAATCTCTCTACCTTGGCCGTTCTTTACGGAAGCGGGTTGAAGACAGGTAGAAAAATAATATTTGTTCTAAGGGCCGCCTGATAAAAAAGATATGGCGTCCGACGGGTAAGTTTCAGCCCCCTCTGAAATTATTTGGTGGTCGCAAGGTAAGTTATATGGCAGCCGTAACGCAGCACTGTTAAGGCCTACTATAAAGAAATCAATGGAAAAAAGACGCACAAAGAAGGGAACTTTTTAAAACTAAATTTATTTTTATAAGGCCGTTTTTATTATTACATAACTTAAACATTTACTGAAATAGCATAATATATTCCACTCTGTACTGAATTAAGTTTGGTCCCATCAATGGACAGTCACGTGATAAATGTATAGTATGTGTATACTGAATGGAGGTCATAAACAAATTTTAACATCACAAGGGCATACCCTAGTTGAAACTAAAAGTTTGTTACCATTTGTTTCTATATACTTTGTACTTTCTGGAAAGTGCTGCTGCTTTATAAAGAATTCACATTTTATTAGTAAAAATTTCAAGTAAATATGCCCAAGTCGAAAAATGTATGACCTTCACCGAGTATTTTATGTCCTTATTAAGTCACACTCTCGATTTAAAGAAAGCAGCAGCACTTTTCAAGTTAAGGAAACCATACTTTATTTATATTCAAAAATGGCTAACATCTATTAAGTGTATGTCCATGCGAAAAGGCGATTTAATATGCAAACTCGATGTTAAACATGCCTAACCTGTACACATAAACACAGTAAAATTAATTACATACATTCCCTCGCTAATCATTGAATAATCGCACTAAACAAAGGTTTTACATTGGTATTAATAGCCTATCTAAACTCTGTTAATAATATTCTGTTTAATAATAAAATACATTTTACATTGTAAAAAATATATACACGATCTGCCTTTCACAGCACATAAAATATACATGTACGTCATGTTTACCATTTTGACGTCATGTCGACAAGTTTGCCGCGATCAGTGATTTGTTCATAAAATGTTGCTGGGATTTAACTAGCAAATATTTTTAATGCATTGATAAGGTTTGATGTTGTTTATTTATTATGCCATTACAGTTTAAAATTGCAAAATATTTAATTTTCTAGTATGATGAGGAATACAAAATGTACTTATCTTCGTGTTACGTTACAGTAAACATTTACCGTATAGATTAGGCCCCGCCCCTTTTTCCAGGCATAATGATGCAAAGGTCTTTTTATAAATCGGGCGTCAAATATTTTTGTAGCAGACGCCAGATGATAAGTTGGCGGCGGCCAGATAAAATATATTTCTGTCTGGCACCTACCTGCTTCCGTAGTTCGTGATTATCTACAACAATAAAAAATTTTCCCATTATTAATTCCTAAAATGGCCTTAGTATCACAGTACTAATCAGAGTCCAACATGAACAACTCGAACTTCCGTGTCTATTCTCCCTATACATTGAAAGCTTTTCAATATGTCCTGTATTTATTTAATTTAGTAATTTTTTTGTAATATATAGAACAGAATTATTTCCTTCAAACTTGATAAATCAATCTAAAATCAAAATGTTTCCAGTATAAAGTTTTATAAAAGTGATAACATATTTCAGAACAATGTTTTATATGTAAGTGGATTTTTTATACATCACAAGGTCATCATAATACCATAGAATTTGCAAGATGTTGACTTTAAACAATACTTTAATTTGAGACACTTGATTATATTTGTCAGAAGCAATGCTCTTTTCAGAATTTGTTCGTTTGTAGAGCATACTCTTGCGTATCGAATTAATATATAAACAGCAAATACAGATGATAATGTTTTTATTGCTACTACATGGAGGTTGACGTTTGAAAAGTTGAAAAGTTGAATTTTTACGTTAATCTTTACGTTTGTTCTCAGCTTATCGTAAACGTCCTTTTCTAATAGAGAATCAAATATAAAACAGATATAGACGCATCGAACAATGTGGTATCTTTTATCATGAGCTAAAAAAATAAAAGTATATGGAATAAACGTAGGAATCAACATGATTAGGCTTTGTCGATTCGATTCATCTAAATACTGAAATGAAAGCGATAGAATAGAATCCGCTTTGCGTAGTAATCTCTTCAAAGACATGACTCCCTGAATTCGACATGCAGTTCTTTTAGTGAATAAAAAGTGAAATGTTTTAATTCTATCAATTAATTCTTTTCAAAAAAATACAAATTAAATGTTTACTAGGTACACCGAATCTCAACAAGGAAGAATAACTCTTAAATTATTTATTTAATCTAAAAGTCTCAAAGTTTTTAAAAGTTTGAAATGGAGATATTTTTCAGCAGCAATTTTAATTTTATGTATCTCAATATGATTCAAGAATTTTTTTTTCAATTTTAGAATCTTGTTAAAAATTTGACATTAATACCCCATGAAACACAAATAATAATTGCATTCTCATAGAAATCGAATATCCTGTAATTTAGTCTTTGATACCCTGTTTTAGTGTGATACATGTGCACGTATGCAAGTAGAAGAGATCTGTGATGTCATGCAACGATAATCTAAAGACATACAAGTATTTGAAATTATTGAACTCAAAAGAAAAGCTAAATTATCGAATAAATATGAAAAAAACTACAAGTGTTACCGAAAGCCTGGATACTGTACCTATACCTATTTATTGTAAAATATATTTGCTTATTAATTTTTAGTAGAGAGTGTATAACAGGTATGATTCATTTTTCTTTAAAATATCTTTTATTTTCTACAATTATTCCTATATAATATGAATAACTAAAATGATGAAGATAAACAATTAATAAAGACACACTTTTTGAGAATTTAGAGACATTTAATGATAACGTTAAATTAAACCTAGCTCCATATTTTTAGGACCTGATAATTTTAGTAGATGTTCATGTACCGAAATATCGCGGTTTACAACAGAAGTTGAATCCTGCTATCAATAGTAATGAGAATTATTTATTTTTGTCAAGTATATTTTAAGAGTCTACGGAGTCTACACACATAGCTTAACTAAAAATCAAAACTAAATTGAGGGTTAATGCTCTTCTTGAGGAACTATGAAACATTTAGCATTATCTGTCTGCACTATTATGACTTGTTACATAAAAATAAGATTTTCAAGTCTTTCCTCCAATTTTCTTTTATTTTAATACTTTCTGGTTTGAAAAATTCAACAAGCAATAAAATCGTTTGAAATGCTTATTTTCAGAAGAATGGTTAAAGTTTCCTAATTATATATTCAGAAAATAAAATTGAAAGGGCCGCCCAATGGTGATATTATTATTTTTTTTAAATAAAACTAAAATTTTGTAAATGTTAAGCATGCATTATATTGGGTTTATCTTTTCTAAATTTCATCATATCTTTAATATATTCGTAAAATCTGATAAAAGAAAACATGACAATTTATATTGCCTGGATACTTATGAATTTTATTTCTAAAATGTGATTGTTGATCAAATTTAAATTGGAAAAGGCAGTATTTCGTTAAAGAAAACATTATGTCGCACTACTTACATGTACATGTATTTAAGCGCTTTTAGTGTGATTTGCTCTGAACGCTAATATTTTATTGTGGGCATAAGAATTTATAAATAATTAACACTTTTTGTAAACAAATCTATTGCATTTAAAGATGTGTAAACTGGAACGATTTCTTTATATATATACACACTTATATATGCAAACATAAGAATCGATAGAGTCATGTTCCTATTAAATTGATGTTGATTCTCTGACAAAATAATGTTTTGAGTTTCAGTTTTCTTTATTCTTAAAGCCAAAGGCTCATCAGATTTTATACAGAATATAAAGAGTACAGCATAAAAGATTATATTAAAAAATACAAAAAAGGAAATAGATATCAATAATAATTACAAATTAGACTCTAATAGAGTTGTAGCTTTGTATCAAAATTTTCCCAAATTAGATAACACTTTTACATTTTGACTACTCAATCAACTAAAAACTTTAAATACACTTGGTTTAACATACGAACATTTCTTAATGTACATACTTCTCAGACTTTCATTAAACAGACATTTTAATCTTAAATGAAAATCATCTTCAATATCATTCGAAGAGCAAAGTGTGCAAAGGTTTAAATGTATTATTATATTTACCAGTTTCATTTTTTAATTGGTGGTTTGATAAAATAATCTTGGCGAACATTCTCCTAGCTATATCTACAGTGTAGCTTCAATGTTCTAAAGCTTTGTTAAATGTGTTTATGTAAACCCACTAACAATAGTTTAACTCTGTTTGATATGAAGAACCAAAATTAAGATTATGTGAATTGAAAAATGCCATTTATTTACACTATAAATGACTGTATGAAAAACACAAAATATCATGCAAAAAACATATAATGCAGAATCAGAAAAATTGAACAATTGAAAATATAATCAATTTTTTTTCAATAGATATCAAAGGTGGGGTATAAAAATTCGCCACATTATTGTGTTTAAAATAAACGCAATAAGCCCATTCCTTATACTATTGTCTTCTAAAGAATTGTTAATATTAATGCACAAACAAAAATACTACACAGTTTCTTCACAGACGCTCAAGATGCTCCTATTAAGTAATAAAAGGATCTAGTTCAAGGTCCATTAAGCAGCAGTGTCCATAATACGTTCTGTCCACACTTAACTAATTTCAGGACCCTGTGTTATATTTCATCAAAGTTCCTAACATCATTATTACAGCCAACCGAAATCAAAAAACAAATTATACATTATATAAACACAACCAGGCGAATAAGTCAGAGGCCCATGTCCCCGTGACTTAATTAATTTCGAAGAAAAAAATGAATGCAGTTGTACCTTACATATCCTTCATTAGGTTTAAGTCAGAGACCCCTGTCCCCATGATTCAAGTTTAAAAATCAATACGCTCCATGCTATATTTGTAAGGTTAAGTCAGAGTCCCATGTCCCCATGACCTAGGTTTAAAATTCAACACAGACCAAACCATATTTGTAAGGTTAAGCGAGAAGTCCTTGTTCCCATAACATTGTTTTGTTTTAAATTAAACTGAAGATGTACAAGTGACAAAATCCATGCCTCGTGGTATTAATTGGAAATTAAATATAAATCTGGAAACATATTTGCTATGTCCAAAAACCAGCTGATCGTAATATGTTTGATATGTAGTGCATAATCAGAGTACCCTGTCCCCATGATTATATTTACTGCAGAAAATATTTAGAGTTTCAAAACAGGTATGCGTATGTATTTCTTGTATGCGTCGGAATGCCACCGTCCCATCTGTTTAATCTTTTCGTCTGAAATACCCATTTCCGCACCGATTCGAAAACTATGGGTTTTATAAAGTATCATCGATGCATACAAAGTTTTAATATGAATAAAATGCATGAACACCCCAAAACCATGTTTTGAAGTGCCATGTCCATGTGCTTGCAACACCACGAAGTTCACCTGTAGACGTAAGTTAGAGATAAATGCTTGAATTGTGTTTGCGTGCTGAAGTGAACACAGAATCAAATACGAGCGTATATCAAAGACTAGCATTTGAAGAAAAAAAAAACGTATATGAACACGCCGACTCTTGTTGTGTTACATTATCTATATATTTTTATTTCATTTTGATGTCCATTTAAAAAAAATGAAAGATCTTGGTTTTGTTTTCCTCCAACAAAAAATGATGTATTTTAGGGTTCCATGAACAGAATTTCACAAACTTTCACACCCTTTTCCCATGTACTTATCATAGTTATTATCCAGCTGCTGAGAACACTCAGGCTTTAGTGACATGGGACTTGCTCTGAAAGTCTCATGGTTACACATTAAGTATATTTTCCTTGTCCTTTAAATGATTGAAAGAATACCAGAGATTTGGAAATTGTTTAAAATCGAAAACAAAAATGTATACACATTAGTTTGAATGGTTTGAATTTGTGGAACAATCTTCTTAATCATTTGATTATCCTGTGCAAAACGGATAAATAAGCAGGTGGTCAATTTGTTTCTTACTTTCAAGAGACGCGTGTTAGTTGTAATTGCACTGTTTTGTACTGTAAGTTTTCTGTTATGCAATGTACAACTATTTTTGTGCTCAGATTTTTTCCATTTTTATAATTTATTTCGGGCATGATTTACATATACGTAATTGCACAATATATGTTATGTACAGGAAATCCCAAAGCACTGATTTATTTGTTTTCACAGGGTTTTTGTTCAGTCGATGTATACTTATTTCTTTAAAATAAAATATTAGATAACGATATTTATTCCGGAAGAGCAGTTAAACATACTGAAAAGATTGTCTTTTGTGGAGGTCACTGATTCAAAAGAAATTGACCAGCCAATTAAGACAATTTATGAAGATTAGATAACATTTTAAACAATTCAATTCGCTAAAACAAAAATAAATTAAAAACAACGAAAGACCGATATCAATTCACAGAGAAATACTAAGCTTCAAACATTCATAACTTTTTTCACAGACAAAAGAAGTGTAAATAGAATATTTTTTACCCTTTTTCTTTGAAAGAAAATTTTGAATAACGATATTCATATGCTGCAAAAAATAGTAATACTATTATGATAATACAAATCTTACGAGTCAGTGTACATTTTCTCGTACTCCTTTGAAAAATTTGCTGAGTTCACGTTCATTCAATTGGTTCAACATAATCCACATTTTCTGAACTATTTCCAGTCGTATCAGTAGATGCACTTTCGCCTTTTTTATTTTCCAGCAACTCAATATAAAAATATGCTTCGCTTTTTCTTTCAACTTCTGGATTTCTGTGCATCCGTGTAACCCTTTTTTCCATTATGCAAAGAATCCTTCTGCCAAAACTTTTTGACAGAAATACTTGAAAGAATCAAAGAGAGGATGACCAAGAGGGCAATTAAAACTGGTTTAGAGGGATCAGCATGAAATTGACGAAAGATATAAACGAAACAGTCGGAGTAATTAAACATACTGAAAAGATTGTCTAATCCGGAGGCAACTGATTCAATAAAATTGACCAGCCTGATCAGACAATATGTGCGGATTACAGACAACATTTTAAACAATTCAATGTGTTAAAACTGCCTGAAAGTCAACATCGTAATAGTGAAGATTAAGAATTATATAAGACCCGGATTACAAAAATTTCTACGCATCTATTCTCTAGAAACATTATGAATTATACAGAAAAAATGTATTTCCTTTTTCAATACTGACACAGCCGACAATTTTATAATAGTATACCTTAAATCTGGAAATTTTTACGTCGATTTTATTTTGCGAATTCGGGTCAAAATGCTGTTTATTAATTTTTACGTTTCAAAAGTTTGCGAATGACAACTGCTTTGTTTACATTTTCTTATTGGTAATTTATTTTTAAGAAAAATATTTTTGCGAATGGAATGACCTCGCAAATTTGCTAAAAAATCATCTACAGCAAAAATTTCCAAATTTACGGTATTTCAGTGCAATCACATCGTTGTTGACAAAGGCGGCCATAACTAGGGTAGGGGCATTGTAAAGAACAATATGGTCCAGTAAGTCCAATGGAGCATTCTGATCTCATGAAAAGGTAAATATATATCATTCTTTTTTGATGCCACAAATAAAAAAGGAAAATCTAAAAGTCTAGTGAGACCAGTAGAACATTCGAAGTTCAATGAAATAAATGAATTACAGTGAATGATGCTTGTTATGAAGCAAAAAATATTTTTTTAATAATAATGGAAGATATCTGTTTAAAATTTGTAAGTATAATTCCGTAAAAAAAATTTATAATCAAACAATGATAAAGAAGCCAAAAACCACAAAACTGAGTTGTGTCACATTTTGTCTTCAAATAAGGTTGTGTTTTGAAATTTTGTATCTTATTTCTTTTTTTGTCTGAGAAAAAGTAAAATAAAATACACACTTTGTTCGCACGGCGTAAGCATCTCTATGTACATGTAGTTGTTAAACCATTTAATTTACCTGAATTACAATTAAGAATTGTCCTTTGTTCTTATGACTTTTTAACTTTTTTCTTTGTCCTGAGGAAGGGACAGGGCGTCCCGAAAATTTGACAATTTTTATTGTTCGTGTCGTTGGTCATATTTAGTGCTTTATATAAATTTCCATCCGTGACCTTGTATCTACTTGGTAGATCCGACATTTAGGATATACAGTGTTGTTGGTTTTTTAGTGCTTTATATATATATATATATATATATATATATATATATATATATATATATATATATATATATATATATATATTTGCATGTAACATACAATACGATACATGTATCTATATTCAGTATATATCTTATATACTTTTTTTTTACTAATTGCTCTTTATTTATACTATCATCATCATGCTAAATGTTCTATCATTTGGATCCTCCTCCTTCTATTTGTAAATCTTTTTGCTCCTCCTGGGGCCCAAATTGGATAAATAAAATCATGTAAAATCTTGTAAATCTTGTAAAATCTTGTACAGACCCTGAGACGTGCTACTACCCCACACGCTCGCTGCACGAACGGTACACGAACGTTACACGGTTTGCACGAAACGCTGCACGGTTTACACGAAACGCTACACGGTTTGCACGAAACGCTACACAGTTTACACGAAACGCTTTGCACGAAAGGCTGCACGGTTTACACGAAAGGCTGCACGAAACGCTTTTTACACGATTCTCACACGCTTTGTAAACGATTCTCGCACGTTTTGGCCTCGGTTTGGATTTTCTACTCGGAATATCTCGGACATTATTGCGGTTTTATCATTAATTATATGGAAATCTTTCTCAAAGCCCTATTTAGCAGCTGTTTAAATTAAATATCAGTGCACTTGTATCATATAAACCGAGAGAAATATTAAATACTCTTACAGTTGTAATTAATCAATAAATAATTAAGGTCTTCCGTTTCCAACGGAAGACCTTCTACTGATTCTGAAGATTAAGATTATTCTTATTATTCTTTTTTTTTTCCTAGACGCCAACTTTGAGGCCTCATATCTCACTCAATTCTCAATGGATTTTGCTCAAATTTTCAGACATTATAGACGGTAATAAAGTCTATCAGAATGCTGTCAATAATTTCAAAAAGTCACTTCCGGTTTTGAGTTATTTCCCTTTAAACGAAAAATTATAGGCTTTCATTTCCAGACAAAGGCTCAGAGACCACTAGAGTTGAAGCAGAAATTTTACTGGTTTTAGATAACAGAAGGATTGAAGTTGTGCACATCGGATTTTGTTTTTCGATTTCTCTATTCAAAATGGCGCTATACAGGGGTCAAAAAATAGAACGTCTAAAAGAGCGAAAATTTACACATGTTTTCCTTTTTGTCTTGAAAACTAAAAATATTTTGTTAAGACATGTTGAACGAAAGTTGTGCATAATTGCAAGGGCTTTCATATCATACTATTCAAAAGGGGCTGGCCCCTATAATTAGGGATTTAGGGAGCTTGAAAATTTTTGCTTTATAACTTAAAAACGGTAAATATTTCGATCTGGATTATACGAACAAAATTGTTCTTTGATACCTTTCTAATCTGATGAAAATGTTTTGTGTTCGATTATACCGGGGGTATTGCGTAATACGTAGTTGAAAGCAAGCCAGGTAAACAGGTAGCGTTTTTCATTCGGAAAGGAAATCAGACCTCTTCATGTGTATAATTTACACAAACTTCCTATCAGTAATAAACCCTATGGTATTTAATGTTAATTTTCTTCTAAACAGGGCTTTATACGTGCTTTACGGTTCACTATTAAATTATTTATACATGTAACGATTAGTCTTTCTTTTATATTTATTATTAATTAGTTTTATAGTGAACACGTCTTCATAAACGGAATATATTAAATCTATCTTTCTACATTGATTATTATAACAATTATAAGTTATTTTAACGTTATGCATCGAATAATTTACGATCATTAGTTGTATACATTTGGCGATCTCCAAGATCGCCTAGATGTTTGTAACAGTTATGTAATCCAACACCAGAATCCCACGCTGTCGATCGAGGTCACTAGTGTACCAGCCACCTGTCGTAAACAATGCAAGTGTCTGTGATCGTGTTTAAAATCCATTGTGTACAAAGACCTACCAATTTATAGAAAATCATGTTTTTAATTTATCGAATCAATAAGAATACTTCACCGATCTTTCATTTAATCGTAATTCGAAACACTGGCGCATAAATCATTTTGAATTGTGATCGCTTTCTTTGGCCTGTTCACGCAAAAATTATTTCTCTATTCCGTGTTAATGTATTTTATTTAAATTGTAATTGAATAGGGGCTTCGGCAAATAATCATGATTAGTTATGGAAGTCTTTTGATACGAAATGTACTATTATGTACGTTTTATTTTTACCATCAGTCTTTTGTTTCTCCATTATTTTGTTTAATATTAATAAACATTGAACGTTAAAAAAATACTTTAAAATATAGTATTATTCACGTATTTGTAATAAACAGTTTACATCCAGCTTTGTCGCTTTGTGTCTAAAATTTTGTAGCCCATTCCTCATTTACAAGCACGTGTCCGCAGATAGCAGCGGGTATGTCGATTTGAAAATCCGTTGTGTACTCCGATAGTTACAAATGGAAAATTGGGTTTGAAATCATCATGATCATGTCGACTCCTTTCATACCATTCAATTTCACTCTATATCAGCTTGTTTTAATCAATAGTAATCGCTTGTGCATTTATTCATTTCAAGTTTTATGCCTTTTGATAGCCGAAAAAAAAACCACGAGCTAGGTTTACACCAATTTTCCCTGTATTTATCGAAGTGATAATTGTTTTATGAATCTTAAACTACATGTACGCATGCATGATAATTGTAAGTGGAGTTAACGTTTCTAATTCACAGGGGGAAATCCAACATGAAATTAAGCACTTTTGAGTTTGCAGTTATTTGCTACTAAACTTAAAATGATATTGTACAGAATGGTATACTATTTCGTCCAATAAACAGAATATTTTACATGCCTGTACATGCACAATGTCAGTACGAATTTAATTGATGCAAAGCATCAAATTGGCTGCAAAGCAAAAAAATTCTTTCACATACAAGGAAAGCACGTCAAGATATTCAAAGCTGAAATAGGTTTTCAATTCTATTTCAGGCTGTTTTCAAAGGAAAATAAAAAATAATTTTACCGCATTTGCTCATAAATAGATTTATTGATGTTAAAAAAAATCATGTTCATTGATGTATTAGAAGAATTGTTTGTCATCAAAATGAATGTGTAGGCCCGTCCGAGCCTCGATACCCTGGATCTTGATTACGTGATAATGCTCATGGTTTCTGCAGAGCAGGCTATGCTGCAAACCGCAATGCAAAATTAAAAAAAAATATATCTTCATGATCTTTGTGTCATTTGTAGATGTAGAGCAAATTCAAAACAATTTTTACTAGAAGCTGAAAAACTCCTCATTTTTTATTCACCATGCACTTTAACCACATCATCATTATCCGGAAAATCAAGAGATTTCTTTTCAAATCTTACACACTCTCAGGCTGGGGAGTATCTGATGTAAACTCTTTTTATATGACCATAAATTATCGATGATCATGAGATATTAATGACAATGAAATTGAAACATATTTCAACATTTAATATTAAGTTTAAGCAAGTTTTCAAAATATTTTACGCATGATTTTTACTTGTTATAATTTACGAATTATTCTATTGAAGTAATAAAAGAAACGTCTCATTTACCCATGTGCACTCTCTAACACAATCACATAAAGATTGGCCGCTACCGCAGCCGATAATAATTACATGTCTTATATGTATGAACTTTTACATAGAAGAACGGCTAAACATATACATCCAGAGCTTTCAGAATATGATTTTACAAATTTAGAAAATTTGTTATTGCCTATTTATCATAAAATATAAATTAAATTCTTTACTTAATTATTGAATTCCTATGTATTTAGCTAGGTACTTAAATTATCGATTCGCTCTGATATTTGGTTGTATAATGATTACAATGTATATAAACGTCCATCTGGTCAGTCATTGTTGCTTGACGACGTCTTGTTTTCTCCTCTCACATTGGTAGCGCGTATGAACAGCGGTATGAACACAAGCTTGTAAACAAAATAAACGGCAATTCACAAAAAAGGAAAACGAGAAGAAAAAAAGTGTCTGTGTAGATGAAAAACACAACTCATTAATTTGTTTTTGAACGACCCCATACGTTTTTTTCTTTCTCCCATGCATTTCGACTATACGGAAAAAAAAGATCACTAGAACCTTTGGTTATATTAAAAGAAAGGTGTTGGACCTTCAAACGGCACTATATCCGAACAGCTATTATACAGCCTATCAAATATATCACGGCGTCAATAAAAGAATTATTTAGATATTTCAAAAAATACTAATTTCATTCTAAGAAAAGCCACACAGCTGTATACAGACATTTTAAAATAATGTTTCATGGACCGACTGGTTGTTAAATTCCTCTCATCACTATAAGTACCCCATCCCTTAAAATGAATACAATGTCTTCCTTCTAAGCAGAGAATGTCAGTCGGTTGATTTGTTTTTGTACATGCATATATACATGTAGTTTAGAGGTTGAATTCCGAGACTGAAAGTTACGACCTATTTTTATGTAAACCAATAATCATACATGACATGTTATGCCCTGCCATGAATATGGCCAAGGCATTTGGTGTTTGTCGGACGTCTTCCATCCTTCCTACTTTCTGTCCTTCCGTCTCTCCTTCTGTCACACTTTGCCTTTAGCTCAGTTCAAAGCTCAGTTTCAAACAAAGTATCCAAGATATTTTTATCAATCTTTATATACTGATAGAAATTAATTAGAGTTATGCAATTGCATTAACATTTTTTTAAACTTGACTTTATATACATGTATATACCTCACTTTTCTTAAATTAGTGTTTAGCTCAGTTTTAAACATACCATTCAAAATGGTGTTATCAAACTTCACATGTTGATGCATACTGATGAGAGCTATTTAATGGCATCACCATTTTTGAACTTGGCCTTTCTTTTGACCTTGACTTAACTCTTTTTATCTCAATTTTACCTCTAACGAGAGTTAGTTATTGCTTAGCACAAGGTCATTTGGAAAGATCAAGGTCACACGTACTAGTATTCATCTACAGTCTTTTTCCTAGCGAAACATTGTAAGTTGCTTCTCTTACAAGGTTTTTTACTTGTATATCTTTAGTATGTGGCTTTTGACCTCGACCCAAGGTTACGTCTTCTAGTCCGTAGCTCCAACGGAAGACCTATTCGTTGCTTTGCAACGAGCTCGACTCTAGTTGTCATTTCGTATTTATTTATTTATCCAAATGTTAAAAAACGAAATGCCGATATCATGAATGACTGTTTGATAAAATACAATTTTTATATATTAGTCAATCATTACAATGTATCTCATGCATTTAAATATTTTCACGAGTATAGTTTAATAAATTAAACAAAAATTCGATTTTTTACCGCAGGAATATGAACTCATTGATTTTAAATACATGTAGTATTGATTATATTGTGTTTGATTTCCGTAGGCGGATTATTTTTCTTGATTTTGATTTAGTAATAAAATTTTCCTATATACTCTTCTAACGATTATTGATACATCTTTAAAGAATTTCTTTATCTTACCTAAAAGCATTGTTCATAGGAGGGAAACCGGTAAAGGGGGGGGGGGTTAAATGTGATGTCTTACTCTATTTTTATTCTCTTTCTCTGTTTACATGAAGCTTATCAAATAACATCGGTATACTCATCATACTGTAAAATCCTTCATTTCAAAACCCGACTAGACGTACATGTATGTATATATCGGCATTTGACTATACATTGTACATACAATGTAGATCGATCTTTACACCGGCATTCAGGTATATAACAAGAAAACTGAAATATCTTAGATGAAATAAAAAGTACGTGATTTATAAAACAAATAAAATACAAATATTATGATTTACTCCTGAACTTTTCTTACGTGATATTCATGAAAAGACTACCAAATCAGTTCTGTTTATTTTACTGTTTACGGCTAGAAATTCGGATTTACAAATAAGAGATGAAATCCGCTTACACACTATGTATTTACAATCATATTACATGTTGAATTCGAAAGTTCATCTTTAATAGTAAAGAAAAGACTCCGGACCGCTATGACATTTGTTTGTCAGTAAAAAACCTAGCTTATAATCTTTCATAGGGTAGAACTATAGCTTTCATGTTCCATAGGTGTATTTCTTTTAACAGAACCTTTCTTTGGGGTACCACCAAGTTTAACTTCTTAAAAATGACTTTGGAGTTTGAAACACTTTTACATAAAATTAGCAAACTTTAACCTTGAACATAACAGAACATAACTTTTAAATAGTATGACAAGACATTCGTTTAGATACAGTTTTGACCTTTTTACCTTTTTCTAATAGTTTGATTGACTTCTTCAAAACATCAACATTGTCCATATTTCTAAACAGTTTAAAAAGAGCGCGTGTATTTCACAAGTGTATGCCTTCGAAAAAGACCTTTTGTTTGGATACCAGAAAAATTAGTACCTTTTTACCCGGAGCTTTGAGGTTGATAAACTTCAACCATTGCCGTAAGCTGCCATTTATGTACCTCGACATAAGTGTTTCACAAACAGATTTTGTCTATATAATCGAATGTGAATATCTTAATTTTTATAGTATAGGTTGTACTGAATGTAAAGGACAATAAATGCAAAAAAGTCAAGCAAATCAATATGACCCAAATGCAATTATATTTGGGTTGTTTTTGTTTTGAAATGAAGCACTGTACTGGTTTTAAAAATAAATGATACATTGTACTTATAAAGAAAAACAACGATTTTCATTTTCTTTTATTTTTGCATCCACCGCTCTAGCTATAGATCTTGAGAACATTTTAAAATTCAATCCGTCTTTTCCAACGTATATAAATATTACCCTCGCATCTACTATTCCCAGGGTTGAAAACATGTCCTGTGCAACATTCTCTGCTCGAAATTCTAAAGAAATTTCAATATTTATCAGTCCATTTATAGTACATTGTCTATAGTGGTTACCATTTTCTCTTTAAGGTATCCGACCCATATTAGGACCAAAATTTCTAACCTTAAATATCAATTGTTTGTAAAATATCCTGATATTATTTTAAAGCATTGTAGAGTAGAAAGGGATATATCAAGAGCAATTTTCAAAAATTTTATTACCTATGCAGAAATTAATTATTGAAGATTGCATTGAAGTTTTTTAAGATAAAAAAATAAATACTTCAAATATCAAGAAATGCTATGGTGGAAAGATGTATTTGATCATTGGGAATAGAAAAACAATTAGAAATAATTTTTTTACCAGACAGATTTTTTAAAATTAAATTTTATTGAGTAAAATCAAGGGGAGAAAACTCGTCATGGGCAGGATAAGGTCATAAATTAGGACGTGTCCCACTCTTACATTCTGATACTAAAAGATGAAAATTAGTTCTAACTACATTGAGTATTCAGCCCATACATATCTATTATGCATTAAATTCCATTCAATCTGAGGCTAATATGGATCGGATACCTTAAAATACCCTATTTGTGTTCGTACTGTAATCTTTTTAGACGTATGGAAATATTCAAACCTAATGCAAAAATTGTATAATGATGTGTACCGTCATTAATTAAATGGAATATAAAAAAAAAAACATTACACTAAATCAGAACACAACTGTAAGCCTTACCTTTCACATTTTCCTGAAACTTCACTGGAGTAATGTGTGAGAAAAAATGTATAAGCAGTACATAGCTTTATGAATAATGCATCGTCTGCTTTTGCATGAGAAAAATTAAATTAAATAGAAGGTACTTTTTAAAAATCCCCTTCCAGTAGATTTGTGTCTGGTACTGATTTAACTAGATTTAGCATTATCACAGTTTCAAAGGAAAACATGTTCAAATTGTAAGGAAGTAAGAAAACAAGAATGATACGGTAAAATGTTCAAAAAAGAATGCTAAAAATTCTCTCTCTCTCTCTCTCTCTCTCTCTCTCTCTCTCTCTCTCTTCGATGTACTTCTCTTTTTGAATCCGAAATCTTGTATAGTTTATTTATGTGCCAAGTACTTTTGGAATTAGACAAAACCTGTTCTATTTTTATTAATCATAGTCACATAGTTACATGTACGTTCAACTAAACCAAAAACCAATACACCCAGTTGTGTATTTTTGTGAAATTTACTTGTGTGGAGGGATAGCTGAAACATGCATGCTTAATACGAATAAAGGATTTCTCTTTGCTCAGGCCCGTAGAAAATAATAAATTAAAAATATTTCTAAGCCCCTATACACAAATTAGGAGGTTACATGTATCGTGGTTATTGGACGTTATTTCGGAAGGGACATTAGCAAAACATTGCTACAAGTATGTTTTCTTTAGTATAATATTTTACTTCTAATTTGAAATGTCATGTGTAGGTA
Source organism: Saccostrea cuccullata (assembly GCF_032062105.1). Classification (NCBI taxonomy): domain Eukaryota; kingdom Metazoa; phylum Mollusca; class Bivalvia; order Ostreida; family Ostreidae; genus Saccostrea; species Saccostrea cuccullata. The sequence continues at coordinate 43,643 of NW_026936081.1, read as the reverse complement.
TACCTACATCATGATGATACTTGAATATGCAATCATATTGTTCAATATGAAGTGCCGTGATATTGCATCTATATACTTGTTAACACAAAATGTATGCCACTTTTTCATGTCAATTAGTCATAGCTTCCAAACATTCAAAACAACCCATTTTTTTATTTTTCTGAAATAATGTCCAATTTCAAAATGTCAAAAAGAATGACGAGTCCTGACTCTTCCAGTTAGTAATGTGGAATATTGAAGGATTTTCTACTTGGAAACAAAATAACGTTTTTTTTTTGTTTTTTTTTTTTTACAGATTACAGTAAGTGTAATGACCTGCCAGGATTTGACTTAATCGTTGCTAAAAGAAGGTAGAAAACAAAAATGTCCGAAAAAATTCTTGAGGGATAAATATTTATTTCAAAAGGACCATTTTCAATTAAGTTATTACAAAAATAAATCGAATTATTCAGATGTATGTTGGATTAAGCTTAAGAGACATTTTCTTTTGGTTTACTAAATTCAAGAGATATTTATTTATCTATTACTTATCTATCCCCTGAAAGTACATTTTGTACTGTAGATAATATTGAAACATTTTATTACTTCTACTAGAGGACATAATTACATGTAAATTTAGCAAAAAAAAAAAAAAAAAAAAATTGGGGTTTTAAATGAGTCAAGGTTATTTTAATGCATACGCAAATACTATGCCTGATTTTGTTTTACATGATGAAAGATATGGAGATAACGAACAGTATTCAATATCAGAGTCCATAAAACAATACAAAATAAGAGCAGAGCAAATGATGAATTTAATCATTCAAATAATGATGATGCTTTTTATAAACATGATATAAATTTGCTTAGAAATATTAAAGATAGCAAAAGAACAAATAATAGTCGTAAACATCTTTTAATGTTTGTTAAGAAGCATGTCTGAGAATCCTGATTGGTCAAACTATATGTGATTTATTTGGTAGACCAACATGATTTACTTATACATGTAATGGGTGCATCCTTGAAGATTATGTCGTTGTTTCGAATAAACTTGAAAGGTCTGTAGGTTTCTTCAAGAGGAGGATTTTACTGCTTTGTCAAATCATTGTCCTACTGTATGTGGGTTAATTTCTAAGAGTAACACAGAATGTGCCACTGCAACATCCAATTTTGCTCTTTTTCCAGGCAAATTCATTTGGACAGACAAAGCCTTTTTGCCATGTTGGTCATTGGCGGGGGGGGGGGGGGGGTCTTTTTCGTGCCAGCACCTTCTGCGACACGGGACCTCGGTTTATACGGTCTCATCCGAAGTACCGGTTCCCGTTCCACAGTGGTATTCGAACCTTCGACGTAAGGATCAACTCCTTTCTTCGCAACGGGGCATAAAAATAGCATATGTCCATAAACGTGTTATTAAAATTCAAAATTTGCACTTTTGACATTATCATGAACTAAGCCTTACGTTAGACCAGCCCGTGCAAATTGCATACACAATGTATTTACAACTATTAAATTCATCAAAAGGTGTGTATTGTTTTAATTTTTAACAAATTTACCAAAGCATATCTATATGAAGATATTACCGTGCATGTTTGCCATTGTGCACTTTATTAGAAAATTAAGGATTTGTCCAGAAACTTTTTGGACAATCCTAATAAATTGCTGCTAATTTTTTTTTCCCAATTTCTTTATTTTGTTCTGTTTTTTGATACTATGATCAAGGTCTGAAATTGATTCTAAACTTTGCTTGTTTCTGATTATCAGAATACTCTCATGTCAGGGATGAAATATTTTTTTGTATTCAATTAACTTATTCAATTTATAAACTATTTTGTTTACATATATCACTATTTTGGTAGATCTGTTTAAATGTATTATTTATTTATTTTTCATTTCTTACTTATTTTACCTTATTTGGATCAAGACCTTTGGTCTGTATTTCCTGTGGACAATATTGAATACTGTGGTTTCATAAATATTCGGGGGCATCAATTTAGAAAAATTCACAGTTTAGAGGGTACGTAAATTCGTGGATAATGGTCCTGACCACAGGTATTAGATCGCTTAGAAAAAAAATTGAGGTGTTGAAAAAAAAAGTAAAGGTATGGAACTCTTTTCATGGGGTACCTTATTTCGCCAATAAAATTCTGTTAAATCAAATGCTTTACAATTTTACTTTCTATCCATATCTATTCATATATTAACAATCTTCATTACTACCAAAGTTCATACCGTAATTCCTTATACTTTTCGAGATATTCTGAAATCAATTCCTAAATTGGCATTATTTTTTTACTCGACATCAGCTTGGGCCTTCACTAATTGTAAAGCGGGAACGACGGGACAAATTTTCCCCGGAATTTATTCTAAACTCAATGAATATTTGCTCATTTGCATTCAAGCTTTACAAGACTTTTCTTTAATTTGATCATATGGTGTAACTGAGTCACAAACAACATTTTAGCGGTAAGGATATGGAAATAACGAACAGTATTCAATCTCAACGTCCATTAAACAAATATACAAAACAAGAGCAGAGCAAACACGGACCTCCAAAACATCAGAGGTGGGATCAGGTGCCATGGAGGAGTGAGCATCCCCTGCTGACCGGTCACACCCGCCGTGTGCTCATTGTCATAATCAGGAAATAACGGAAAAAATCCGTAGTCAATTCAGTGTATAAATAATGGACTAACAATTGGTATGAAAAACGTCAGTCAGCATTTCATTCAATGATAAATTGTATTTGCTGACAAGGTCATTGTATCGACCATAGAATTTACGAAATGATGACTTTAAACGAGACTGTTGATATTCTTGTTTCATCAACTTGCTTGTCAATAATTTACCTCGTTTAAGAAATTGTTCATACGTAGAGCATGCTCTTGCGTATCGAATCAACTGAGATATAAATACTCCGTATGCAGGTGATGAAGGTATATTGCTGCATAAGTAAGGGAAGTTGACGATAGAAAAGTTAAAGTCATCACGTTTATCATATAACTTGGTTGTTAGATTACCATTTGTGTCTTTTTCAAGTAAAATATCCAAGTATGAAGCAGATCTGTTGGACTCTGTGGTATCTTTTATCTCAAGCTCACCAGGATATATCGTGTCGACGTAGGAATGGAAATTATCATTATTAATTGACAATACGTCGTCGATATATCTAAATGTCGAGTTGAAGGCCACAGCAAGTGTTTTTTTCTTTTCACGCAAAAGATTTTGCATAAATTCTGCTTCATATGAATATAAAAATAAGTCTGCTAATAACGGAGCGCAATTTGTATTCATGGGAATTCCAATAGATTGTTGGAATACCTGGTCTCCAAAAACCACATAGATATTGTCAATCAGAAACTCAAGCATCTTCTTGATGTCAACTTCAGAGTACTTATGTGTACAATCAGAATCTGTTTTAACAAAATAATTTTTCAAATGACCAATAACCAGGTAAGTAAACTTACGAGTTCCATTTTTGTTGAAGAAGCAGCTGTCAATGATATCAAAAAGCCTGGATTTTAATTTGTCGTGCGGAATTGTTGTGTATAAAGTTGAAAAGTCGTAAGTTTTTATGCTGTTGATTTTTGTAAAGTCTTGTGATTTCAAATTGTCCAAAAGTCGGTCTAATTGTTTTGAAAATCGAAAGGTATATAATGCATTCAGGGAAAAATTCGTTCTACATTACATTCATAATCAACATGGCGGTTGATGTAGACGTTTTCAAATTAATTTTCTGGAAAGGAATATTATTATGGAATTAACGTTAAAATCTGGAGTAAGAAATCAACTTTCAATTGTTGAAAGATTTTGCAATTACTATGCAACTCTTCGCCGCACTTCAAACACCGTCTGTTTATATGTGAATGACCAGGGGCCCAAGCTAATGTCGAGTAAAAGAAAGTAGGTCATTTTTTACATAAATATATGGAATTTCGAAATGACCTTTGGTGATATTTAAGAATGTTTATCTATGAATAGATTTAAATAGAAAGTAGAATTTTAGAGCATTAGAATAAAAAAAAAATATTAGCAAAATTAGGTACCCAGTGTAAGAGTTCAGTGCTTTTATTTTTTTTTTTTTTTACACACACATTTTTTTAAAGCGATCCAAAGGCCTGTGGTCCTAACAGAAAAAAAAATTCTTTTTCTTTATCGGGAACATCATGCCATTTACAATGTAAATGGTACGTACAATGTAGATATTTCTAAGAACATTACTTACAGGAGAAAACTCTTTAATTGATTATTTATTTATTTCAAATGTTGGAACCTTCAAACTGTGAATTTTATCTTGAAGGCGCAAGTGTGGAATACGGACGATAATTTAGTGCGAATGTGTCCACTACTGATGGTAATTAAGTGTGGCAACAAGAAATTAAATATAACAACAATTAAGTATTTCAATTTACAAAATGGCGTTAGTTAGTTTCGATCGTATTTTACAGGTAATTTACTTGATATCAACAACAATGATTGTTTTTCGAATAAATAAAACGAAATCCTAAAGATTCAATACTTATTTGTTCCTACATTGTATTTCATGATTTATTTATATGAAACCCGAATAGCAGTTGTCGGTTTGGCTATCCGCGGCTTGATCGGTTCCTTCACCAGTGTTTACCAGATTTTTCTTAATCGGTATTCTGTCCTTGAGAAAAGAATTTCTTGTGTAATATTTCCCCTACTGGGATTATATAAACTCGCTATAATCATAAATGAAAGTTCATAGTCTATGGGAACTTACTGAAACGAACTTCTATAAATTAATTTCAAAGAAGTATCGTCTCGGTTTCAATTCAAAATAATTGTGACTTTGTTTTTAATTTATCCTGTGAATAATAACCCATTATTTAGAACAACACACGGACGACCCATAGGTGTAGTGTCATCTATGTAAACACCCAATTAACAGCCCAAGGCCTTTACTTTTTCCAGGTAAGTCCACACTGCATCTATTTTACGCTTGATTGGCGTGTATACAAGCGCAATTAAAACTTCGAGAGATAGAGAGTAAAATTCAATGAAATATGTGTAACGGGACCAAGGTTTTGGTTCGAGAGATAGGGAATTTCGAGAGATAGAAGTTCAAGAGATCAGGAGTAAATTTGCATAGTTATATAGAGGAAATAAACGGGACCGGAGGTTCACTTCGAGAGATCGGAGTTCAAGCCATCGAGAGTCACCTGTATTTTAAATTGCTTTGGTTTGTTCAATAAAAAATAAAAATAGACTTGTCTAGTAATAAAATTAAGTAAAAATAGACTTTATTGTCAAAGTGAAATCGCAAAAATTAAAATCGCAAAAAATAAATATACCTATTTCAGGATCAAATCGCAAAAATTTGCACCCGCATTAAAAACCAGTTATACGGTATTTGTTTTCACATGTACTGCGTGTTTCGGGACTTAATTAACAGAGACATCCAGAACCTTTGTTTGAAGATCTCGGAACAAACACATTCACGATCACTGGGTACTTCTTCACACTTAAACAAGTAAAATGAACGACAATAATTCAGCCGTGAATGACAGGACTTTCGCAACATACATACCCGTTATCTCATGTTCACCAAAACATGTTTCTTACCGAACAAATAAAATTCAAATAGTATTAAATTATGTTGATTATTTGTATAAATTTAGCATGTTTTAAACATAGAGAATACATGTAATAAATTTTAATTTAACTATTTCCGTCGGAATTTTTTATCGATTGTTTGTCGTTTTCACTGTTCTGGTGATAATTGGAGTTTGACACTTAAATTGTTTGAGAAAACAAATTTAACACATTTACAATTGATTATCATCCTTTGGTGGTCCTTTTGGGGTATACCGCTGATTGGCTTATTGCGTGAACCCTGAGGTCCACGCAGTAAATATATAACAGAGGTTAAACCGGATGCCATGGGCAAATGACAGGCTAGGCAGGCGCGAGAATGCTAGGGTGGCAGAGGATAGTTTCGAATAAAGTACCGGTCAAAAAATAGAAAAAATAGAGAAACCTGAGGTTTGAATGCATATTATAGGTAATTTTATAGCTAGAATATTTTATGGGTGCATTTGGAGGGAATTGGTGGCCTTGTATATTTTATTGAAATATGACACTTTAGTGTCACTACTACTGTATATGGGATATGGACTAGAAATACGAAACTAAGCTCAAAACTCGCTCTACCGGTATTTCACCAGAGAAGCGGGGTGGGTTCACAGGATGAATTGTAGCTTGAAAACGAGGTGGTTGAGCCATTATCTCTTGCTGTTCATTGGTATGTACAAATGTTATTCTACAATTTGTGTGGTAGCTTAGGTTAGGCGCTTGGGCCTGGAAGCAGATGCGGCTGCGGCGAAATGGTGAAAATAGGCTTGATTCACATGAAATTTTGAGATTGTCCCTGCGCCATCTTTAGGGCTCATTGTGTAAGTTGTACATGTTTTATTCCTAAAAGCTTCAAATTTCTCAAGGGACTACTTCATACTATTATTACATGTAGAGGGAATTTAAAATTTTTCAATGCACAATTTTAAAGCAGCTCAATATTAAGTAAACCGTCAGTCAAACGTTTTGATTGCAAAAAAAACTATCCTCTGCCACCTAGAGAGTTGGCACCTTAGGTAACTTGCCCGTAGAATAATTCGCCCTATTACAGCTATTCATTGGCAAATCACGGATTTAAATCCCCATTGGCGGATTCGAATTTCTCTCTTATTCATACTTTTATATACAAACTAAACATTGATTCTATGGTAGAAGCATTTTCAAAAGTAGGAAGAACTTGCAGTATACTGTATAAATACATGTAACTTAACAACCTGAATGAAAAATGTCATTCAACAAATATATAGTTCTAGTTTTTAAAATATAGAACAAGTTTTCACCGGAATTAGTTTTGTGCATCAAGTCTCGCAAAATGATTTAATATTTCAGCTGCAGAACTGTAGATCTCCGAAAAATATATATATTGATAGACCTGAGAGCTACAGTGCCACACATAGAAAAAAAAAACTGTGTTTATTGCGCACAAAAAAGTGCGCTTTTTCTCGATTTATTTCTCCATGTTTTTAAAACTGTCACCTCAAAATATTACTTACCGTGTGTTCCTAACATATTATTTCACTGTTTCCAGACCAAAACATTCATTATGATTGATTTTAATAGCCCGTCTGGCCCTGAAATTAAAATCATCGGAAATTTGGCCTATTTATACTGCCATTTTGGTTTGCAAGATAACTCAGTTCAACGCGCTTCGTACAGATGTAAACTATGAAGGTAATTGATAGAGGAGTAAAGACTTTATTATAATCTATTATTTGCAATTGAGGTAAGAATTTGGAAGAATTAATCCAGAGCCGAGTGCACTTTTTTGCGCGCAATAAATATACAATCTTTTTCAATGGGTGGCACTGTAGCTCTCCGGTCTATCAATATTAATTTTTTCGGAGATCTAGAGCTACAGTTCTGCAGCTAAGTTTGATAGAGGTCTGTAGCAACGGGAGGGGGGGCAGAAAAATATGCGTACTACAGAGCTGTGCTACACGTGAACCATCAGATCTCTATTCTTCCCATGATAGATTTCTTCCGTATAAATCCAGAACAGATGTCAAGTCCAAGCCATTTTGGGTTATATGTATCAAAATAGCCCGATTTTTTAATCTGACAAAACTATAGGCCGCTAATCGGAGACAAAATTTAAACAATTTTGCTTTGAGACTATGTACATGTAAAACCAGTCATAAGTAGGCAAATTATGTAGAAAATGACATTAATGTGAATAGACCTATATGAATATTCACTACACCTAGAAATTTTCTTAATTGAATTTCGGTTAGAAAAACATGCATATGCTATGGCCCACGTATTTAAAGGACAGCAACTTGTGCATTGCATTGACAGATGTATACGTGCTGTTTGTTTATCTCCGTGCAGAATATTAAAACGTCTTTACTCAAAAAGTTCAGATAATTATATAAAATTATTTCTTCCTCTTTTTAAAATAGTCTTAACATGACAAAATACGTTATTTAATAAATATTAACGAAAGTCGCAAAGGTTTACGTAAATCAAAATGGATGCACCAAACTTTCTCATTAGGATCAACACAAGTTGTTTGTGTTTCCTGGGGACAATATAATAAACTACTCTAACGAGGTATTCCTTACAATTATCAACACAAATTATTTGTGTTTCCTGATGACAATATATGAAACATTTTGAGGAGATTTTACTCTTTGAAATCAGCATTATTTACAAAGGTAACTGTCTTATTCAGAAAAGTATAGTATGTGACAGAATTTGTTTTAAAAAAGACGAATTTAAGATACATGTGTTTACATGTTTGTGTTATTTACATGAAAAATCTAGAAAATAGAGAGCTCATGATATCTCTAACTTTTTACTGACAAGCATCACTGAAGAATTAAAAGTATATATATTTTAGTATATACTGTAAATGTATTATATTTGGCGTGTACGATATTTGGCGGAAACTGACTTTTGAACACGTTAGCGTAGATTTGTTTTAGCGTATTTCTTAATATTCTTATTATGAATATATGTGCAAGACATTAAATTAGCGTTGTACTTGAATTAGCGGAGTTTCTTTCCGCCAAAGGCGTTAAAAAGAACACAGCCAAATATAATACGTTAACAGTATACATGTACAATGCCTCCAAAGAGCCAGTCAAGTAGGGCACGAGTGGTTTAACCCACTACTTTCCATCCAGGAAACAGACGATAAGTAGCAGAATTAATCTCGGTACCTGGTGATTTGGTTGAAGAAATCACCAAAATCTGTAATTAAAGGGGTTTCGGCTTCAATAACAAAACAACACTTATTATTGAAGTTGTCAACACTAGATCATCGAATTTGGATAATCAGGGGAGTATAGACATTAGTAATGTGCATGAATCTCAACAGATTACCTTCTCTGTTAAAAGTGCCACTGTAAAGTTTCAGTCTAGTGTATTGCCCTAGGCCACTGAGTCAAATAAAAGTAGCTAGGTGACAAACATGATTTGTCAGCACAGCAGTGGCGATAGAAGCTCCTGTGTCTGACCAAATCAAGACTAATAGATGGTCTAATTAGTGCATTGGATATGTTAAATTTTATAAAAGCAAAAACAGAAAAAGGGTAAGTTCTCGTTGCAAGAAAAAAATAGTGTTTCTCAGAGGAATTTAACCATTCACCAAGTTGAGAATGATGTCGAAAACAAGTCAAATATTTCTTCAATCTGAATTACAACATTGAATATGTATTCAGCAATTTATTGTATAACATATCCGGAACAGAAGTCAAAATAAGCCAGTCGTTTACAGGCAGTAAGATATATTGCTGATGCCAAAGATAATTGGAAAAATTAGGATGCATAATTTAGACAGCTTGTATCTCTAGGACAGGCTGCATGGGGTTATGTTCAAATGGAATTGCATGTAAATGATCTATTGACAAAAGTAAATACTGAAAATAAAGACGCACCATCAGGGCCCATCCCGAAAGGGGCTTATTTCAATTACTATGTAGTTAAGCAGTGCCGTGTATGTTTATCCTGTCGTTCCCAAAATAAATTTTACAATTGTAGAAGCAACCAACCATTTTATTACTGTAACAAACAACACAGCAATTTATTCGGTTCCTAAGAAAATTTTACACCCGACAAAAAAACAAGAGGCCCATGGGCCACATCGCTCACCAGAGTAACTTGGGTGATGCAGATCTTTACCAGATTCCCCCTCTTGCTATACCTATCATGCCCAACAACCCCCTTCCCTTTTTTATTTTAAAACTTTAGAATCTACACTACCCAAGGATGCTTCCACATAAGTTTCAGCTTTCCTGGCCCAGTGGTTCTTGAGAAGAAGATTTTTAAAGATTTGTTCTATATTTTTCTATGTAAAACTTGGATTCCCCATTGTGGCCTCGCCCTACCCCCGGGGGTCATGATTTTAACAATTTAATATCTACATTACCCAAGGATGTTTCCACATTTGTTTCAGTGTTCATGGCCCAGTGGTTCTTGAGAAGAAGATTTTTAAAGATTTGTTCTATATTTTTCTATGTAAAACTTGGAATTCCCTATTGTGGGGTCATGATTTTAACAATTTAATATTTGCACTACCCAAGATTGCTTCCACATAAGTTTCAGATTTCCTGGCCTAGTGGTTCTTGAGAAGAAGATTTTTAAAGATTTGTTCTATATATTTCTATGTAAAACTTGGATTCCCTATTGTGGCCTCGCCCTACCCCCGGGGGTCATGATTTTAACAATTTAATATCTACATTACCCAAGGATGTTTCCACATTTGTTTCAGCGTTCATGGCCCAGTGGTTCTTGAGAAGAAAATTTTTAGTGACCCCACCCTATTTTTTGTCTTTTCTTGACTATCTCCCCGTGTAAGGGGACTTTTCTCAACAATTTAGACTCCCCTTTACCCAAGGATGCTTTGTACCAAATTTGGTTAAAATTGGCCCAGGGGTTCTTGAGAAGAAGTCGAAAATGTGAAAAGTTTACAGACAGACGGACAGCTAGACAGACGGACAGACGGACGGACGACGGACAAAATGTGATCAGAAAAGCTCACTTGAGCCTTCGGCTCAGGTGAGCTAAAAAGAACAAAGATATGGCCAACCCTTCCATAAAAAGGTATGACATTAGTGAAAGTAAGTAGAATGGCAAATTGGTAAGCTGGATATGATGAAAATGAATTCAGATATCTAGTAATAATTGATTTGTCTAATGGGTTTTGGTTGGGTTTTATTGGTGAATGCCTTGGTATTTAATCATAGAATTCAAATCTTTCCAAAAATAAAACTTATATCGTTAGATATAAAAGAAAAGTTTGGCTGGGAGGGTTTATGGACCTTTTGAAATCTAATTTACAATTGCCTCCATTAGGTATAGTTGGAAAAAAGCAGGATCCATCATCTAATAATATTCAGGATGAGATTCCAACAGATGAGTCATTTGTTCAAATACTCATCTGTTTCAGAGCAATTCAATTAATTTCTTTTTAAAATGTGGAAAAGGTGCATACTGCTGCAAGAAAGATATTTAAAAGAATCGGCTTTTAGACTTATTAACATACATTAATCATAATTTAAGTATTTAGGTTTAAAAGTGGAATAACACATATTATGTGGATCCTGCTTGCAATATGGTCTTGGTTCATCTTACAGAAATTTTTGAAAGATTTTCAAAAGCATTACATTGGATAGCTCGTCAATATAATAACAAGAGGCACAGGGGTCTCATCGCTCACCTGAGCACATCGTCTATGAAAAAGCACAAATCAGATTAAAATTGAATAATTTACTGAGGGGTGAGGTGGGGGGGGGGGCTTGAATTCTAATATGACTTGAGAATGCCTCCATATCAATTCTATCTGCAAATAACTTCTTGAGAAAAAGATATTAATTTTATAGATTCAAATAAAAAAATTGTTTGAATATAACACTTTGTAATAATTTGAATTTGACTCCCCATTGTTTCCCTCTCTACCCCAAAGAGTCCTCATCATTTGAACAAAGTTAAATCTTCAATACATGAGGATGCTTACATATCAATATGATTTAACACAGCTTTTCTGGTATTGAGATTTTTCCCTTTATTTCCTATTAAAACTTTGATCCCCCTTTGAGACCATTCCCTAACCTTGGAGGTTATGGTTTGAACAAATTAATCTATACACTACCTGAGCATGCTTCCATATAAATATCACTAACATGGATTTGCTATTCTTTAGAAAAATATGTTTTCCCTATGCATTCCTATGTAAAACTCTGATCGGCCATTATGGCGCCACCCTTGCCCCACGGGGGTCATGATTTGAACAAACTTGATTCTACACTACCTGAAATTGATTCCACATGAGTTTCATCTTTCCTGTCCCAATGGTTCTTGAAAAGATTTTGAAAGAATTTTCCTATACATTCCAACAACGCCGACGCTACCGACAATAACGACGACAACGGACAAATTTTGATCAGAAAAGCTCACTTGAGCCTTCCCGCTCAGGTGAGCTAAAAATCTATTAAACATAACTCAGTTTCTATGCAAATATACAACAACCTTTATTCATCAAAGACATCACAACGAATAAAAACTTTAACGACACTCAAAAATACATTTTTAATATTTATTACCATATGAAGGCATAATACTTCTACACTGTACATATTTTTTTTTCTATTTGGTTTTGGTATATGCTCAAGAACTTAGATAAGAGGTTAAATCTTTTATACAAAATACTGAATTCTTGTTTTAAAAAATGCATAACAAGTTTTATTTCATAAACTTAGAAACCGAATTTATTATGGTTAAGCTTGCAAACCTACCGTTAAAGACATGCTTATCTCTACACATACATCTACATGTATTCAAAACTAGATAAAAAGGCTCAAAAAGCGATATAAAAAGGCAACACATATAAAAACCAATTTCATATCTTGATCAGAACATTATACATGTATTTGAGTGCACAATAAAGCCTATACAGTATCTTCTTCTGTAAGTTTTCAGATGAAGGATCTCATGTGTGCACGTTTCCCTACGTTACAACTAGACCATACATCACAACATAATGAAGTTTTCAACCGAACATTTTTTTTTCATTTTCATCTGATGGTAATCAAAAAGGACTTTAATCACATTGAGATTTTGGTCTCACATAGTTTGGTTTATGTAACGTTCTGTACATGATATTGATTGACCTGCATTGGTTATTTACATTGCACAGGTTTGCTTTACTTTTTAAACGGAATGGCCGATGAGCTTGTATTGTTTTGAAACTGTTGAACTCTGTTAGCAACATTTCCCTCTATAAAAATTTTTCCTGTCGTCTCTTTCGTCATATCTTTGGAATCTGAAGAAGCAAAAAGAAATTGATAGAAACATTGTCTTAAATTTGAAATTAACTATTCCTCAAAAGAGACAGAGAAATAACAAGTAGTTAAAGGCTCTTCTGAGTTATTATGATCCTGCTATTTTTCCAGCAAACTACATATATTCCTATGTAAATCTTAATCCGTCCATTGTAGTAAAATCCTTCTTTAGTGGTCACGAGTTTCTAGAGTCTACAATTTCTGACTGAGGATACTTCTACATGTATGTTTTTGTGAAAAACCTTGCTTATGCTATCCTCTTTACATATGCATGTAAGAAGATTTAACATATTTTCTAGTACAAATGTATAATCCTCGAAGAAACGTCGATCAGTTTTCCTGATTCAAAATTAACCCTGGCTATATATCATAGTTTGTACAATCTACAATCTGCCGTACAATAGCGGGCTTTCAAATAGATCTAATTTAGGCCATCATGTTTGTTCGTCATCTCTTGAGTTAGAGTAATTAAAAGATTTGGGTTTGTACATTGTAAGTGTGAAATAAGGTACAAGAGCATCTGATTACAAAATGAGAAAATCTGGGGATTAAACAATCTTTTTTCAGAATGTTAAAATGAGTTTTGAGTCTAACCCTGTTTAGGCAGTCAGTCGGGAAAACGCATGGACTTATTATAAGTCCCCTACCGGTGACTTTGCGTCTTTCCGTCTGTCGGTATGTCCTCATGTCTTTCTGTCATTCTGACCTATTGTTTTTCCGCACTTTTTTTTCTAAAGGTTTGCAGATATTGAGCTGAATTTTGGTATGTCAGTGTATCTTGCTGAGTTGCAGATACAGTTTGAATGTCGTTTTGCCTCATTGATTTTTGACAGAATTATGACATTTTTTATTTTTCATAAAGGTTTATATGTAAGATCAGGTTCATGCTGCGCTTAATACCAAAGGTCAACATGGTAAATATGAAGCGAGGAAAAGACGTTGAAAATATGAGTTTTATTTTAGTCTTCATGTGGATTATTTTTTAGATTAAAAGCATGCACAACCTCAAAATTTTAACATCAACCAGTTTAACATCTTTCATAACTTTTGCATATTATGAAATGACATCCTAAAGAAAAAAGGGGAACTCGGTAGGGGACAGTTATTGCATAAGCAATACTCTCGAATGCTTGTTTATCTTGTTTTCTGTCCGTAAAGAAAAAAACAATCAAGACTTATTCCCATGTATTTAAATGTAAAAATTTAATTGCTTAGGATTGTCCTATTGTAGCTCTTATTTAGAAGAAATCTTCCATATAAGTTTTTTCGTGTATGTCCCAGTGGTTCTTTGACAAAAAAATGGGAAAAGTGCAATTATTTTATTTGTTTCCGTTTGTAAATGGGTGTAGTTTTAAATTGAAAAAAAACCTGAATAACTTTTATCGCAGAATAATCTTGAAATTGACTGTGGTAACATCATATGTATAAAGGGCATGATGGGAGGAATAACCTATTATTAGATGCTACATATTAGTAGATGTGAACAAGAGGTGAAGAACAAGATAACTAAAACAGATGTCATATAGATGCTAAACATTAACAAATAGACTGCTTATTATGAAAAAAATGAAATATCTCCATCTATCAGGAATTCCTGTAGATAAATAATTACCTTGATTATCACTCACAGCTATTCTGTTCATGTGTTCACTTCCAGTAGATATATTTTCTGCTAATTCATCTGAATTGTCTATAATGATTTTAGGTGAATAAGATCAATAAAATATCCCATTTAAAAAAAAAAAAAAAAAAATCAATCTTACATTGCTACAGAGCTAAACCCCCTTGAGCAGTAATTTAAAATTTGTAGAATGAATATGACTTAAAAGAGTTATTTAAGGAATCACTGTCTAGTTTTGAAGGTATGCCAGGACATCAACAATAGTGGGAAACATGGGATAATTTGCATAACGGGCGAAGCCCGTTTTGCTAAAATTATCCCATGTTTCCCACTATCGTTGATGTCCCTGGCATACTCTCATAACTAGACAGTGATTCCTTATATTTCCATTTCATTGTGAAATAAAATTGTAGACTTAGACATTAAAAATGTAGACTAATAGATTTAAATTACACGAGGACTTCCAAGCCAATTTTAATAGTCCTCGCACACTGACGTCAAACACAAAGGCAGCCGCACGAGATTTACATGCATATTTGGCTTCCTTAGCGTCAGATTCAGAGACAGATGCGCAGGAGATTTGAACGCGTATTAGGCCTCCTTAGCTGCTGACCTTTTGACCTGCCTAATTTACATTTCGGCAGAATTATCAAGAAATAAATTCCCCCAACTTTCAAACAGTTATCACAGAGAAAAAAATTAGAAATGGAAATATTTACATTTATTTGTATTGGCTTTTCTATCTATCTATAAATTTATCTATAACATAAAATACCCAGCATTTTCTCCACAAAAAAAATTTTCTCAGAGATCAACTGAGTTTTGATGTACAAAAACTTTTCGTCTTAACACACATATTACGAACGTCTGCTCCGGAGAGGCGAAGTAAGGAGTTGATTACGTCGCGGGTTCGGATCCCAGTATAGGACGTTGAGACCGGTCCTTCAGATGAGACCGTATAAACCCAGGTACCGTGTCGCAGTAGGTGCTGCCACGAAAAAGATTCCTCAGTGCCGACTATAGGACAGAAATTGCAGCTCTTCACCAGCAATTGCAAGTTGTGGCGTCTCCATGTGAGTGAAACCTTCTCAAGAAGGACGTTTAACAATGAAAATTTAATCAATCTTGACACCTTCATTTTCTGTTATTAGAACTACCTCTTACCTTGTTGACTTATATATTGACCCGAATGGCGATTCTCCTCATTGAGAGTTTCACATTTTCCATCGTTCTCCCTGCCTGTGTCTTTGCCTAAGAAATAAAAAAAAAAACTTTTTTTACTCTCAAGAGTCTCTTAATTTTGAAAGGAAACATGATTTACTTGATAATGAATATTTATCGACAAAATATGTTTTAAGATAATGAAATAGTCTTTTTTGGTTGCAATAAGATACACATTTAAAATCTTGCAGAATTTTAGTGTTTTGCCTCGTCACACCAAACAGGGACATTCTGGGGTATGTTCTGTAGTATACCGTAGGTTACTGTAGTAGTAGCCATACAAGTGCTTACCGTGGGTTTCTGTACCATGCTGGGGATAAGTAAAATTGCCTACTAAGAATTACTATGTACACGGGGGGATATCGTACAGTTCTGTAGATAAACTGTAGATAACTTTCAAAATGATGTGGGTTACGAAGAAAAGCCGGAAATTTTAACGCGAAAAGAGACATTGTAAACCAGTAGTGATAGATATTAACAAAATAAATTCATATTATTCATAAAAAAGCTCTATCTTTAATGGAATACCTCTTGTAAAAGAGGAGATTACAAGGTTTTGACTTGATTAATGTACAGTTACTTTGAAAGTAATGATTACCTGATTTAAATGAGAATCGAATTTTTTGCCATTACAAACATCAATATTACCTTCTTGATTTGTACTTTGACCAAAGTGACTATCTTCTATTTTTATCGCTTTATTTTTTTCAATGTTCTCTTCATCAGGTGGGCTCGAGTCATCACCTAAAAATAATAATTTTTTTATACTTCATTTCCTTATCAATGTTAAAAGAATCTCAAAATTCTGTAAGTGATTTTTATTTATTTTTTTTTTCATATATATTAAAACTACGGGAAAAATGAAGATGAAGAATTACTTAATTGCTTGTAATTGGAAACCACGTTAATTTAAGGACAGATGATACAAACAAATTTGTTCGTTCGAGGGAACTTAATTATAATATCATGTCACAAGTTTCGAAAAGTGGTATATTCTTTTTTTAAGTTCCAATTTTTAATTCCAAGTACTGGAAAATGAAACTTACTTGAGAAATATTTATAATATATCAATAAAAAAACAAACAGACAAATAACACTTAGTAAAGGTTATAGATGAAATAAAAATCACAATATGTTACCTCGGTGCTAAAACAGTAATATAAACTTTAGAAAAATATACCAAGCCAGGTGAATTTAATGAGGAAATACAAAATGACAAAAAAAAAAAAAAAAAAAAAAAAATCAGCAAAAACACATAGGCTGATTTTTACCATTTTGCGATTTTTTGTAAAATTCACCAAGCAAAAACATCTTACGAACGTCTGCTCCGGAGAGGCGAAGTAAGGAATTGATTACGTCGCGGGTTCGAATCCCAGTATAGGACGTTGAGACCGGTCCTTCAGATGAGACCGTATAAACCCAGGTACCGTGTCGCAGTAGGTGCTGCCACGAAAAAGATGTCTCCCTGCTCTATGACCCTCAGTGCCGACTATAAGACAGAAATTGCAGCTCTTCACCGGCAATCGCAAGTTGTGGCGTCTCCATATGAGTGAAACATTCTCAAGAGGGACGTTAAATAATGAAAAATTAATCAATCTTAACACCTTTATTTCTGACACTAGAACCACCTCTTACCTTGTTGACTTATATATTGACCCGAATGGCGATTCTCCTCATTGAGAGTTTCACATTTTCCATCGTAAAAACTTTTTTACTCCCAAGAGTCTCTCAATTTGAAAGGAAACATGATTTACTTGATAATGAATATTTATCGACAAAATATGTTAAGATAATGAAATAGCTTTTTTTTTGGTTGCATTAAGATACACATTTAAAATCTTGCAGAATTTTAGTGTTTTGCCTCGTCACACCAAACAGGGACATTCTGGGGTATGTTCTGTAGTATACCGTAGGTTACTGTAGTAGTAGCCATACAAGTGCTTACCGTGGGTTTCTGTACCATGCTGGGGATAAGTAAAATTGCCTACTAAGAATTACTATGTACACGGGGGGATATCGTACAGTTCTGTAGATAAACTGTAGATAAATTTCAAAATGATATGGGTTACGAAAAAAAGCCGGAATTTTTTAAATTTTAAATTTTAATTTTTTAAAAGAATTTTATAGAGACATTGTAAGCCAGTAATGATATAGATAGATATTAACGAAGTAAATTCATATTATTCATAAAAAAGCTCTATCTTTAATTGAATACCTCTTGTAAAAGAGGAGTTTACAAGGTTTCGACTTGATTAATGAACGGTTACTTTGAAAGTTATGATTACCTGATTTAAATGAGAATCGAATTTTTTGCCATTACAAACATCAATATTACCTTCTTGATTTGTACTTTGACCAAAGTGACTATCTTCTATTTTTATCGCTTTATTTTTTTTAATGTTCTCTTCATCAGGTGGGCTCGAGTCATCACCTAAAAATAATAATTTTATTAATGTTTCATTTCCTTATCAATGTTAAAAGAATCTCAAAATTCTGTAAGTGATTTTTCATTTATTTATTTATTATTTTTTCTTTTATATTAAAACTACGGGAAAAACGAAGATAAAGAACTACGAGTCGTAGACAATGTTTATTACTTTTTAAACATGCAACCAATACTCACCAAATTTAGCATAGGCATAATATGTTCAGTTTTCTTTAAAATCGTGAATTCTTAAATATATATCTTTCATATCTATAATATAAGGACGATTTATATGAAGGCTGCTAAGGTCTGTCGGCGCACGAACAAAATTCGGAATAATCTAAGTATATAACTGTTACATTTGCTTTTATTTCTTTAGTACTACGTAAAATATTGAACTCAAATTTAGATCAGTGAAACCCGAATCAAAGTCTAAATAATATGTCAAAATTTCATTAAAATGGCATTAGAAACAGACGATTGGTGTCATGATTTTCAAAGTGTTGTTGGAATTGTGTTTGATGCAAATTACGTCGTCAAACGCATAACCGGCGCACAGAGATGTAATAAATTGTTTTGGATATGGTTAATATACACCAAAGACGAGAAAAGAGAGTACAAAAGTGACATTAGACACTAGATTTTAATAGAGATGTTATTTTTAAATGGTATGAGATTCAATGAGAGTTATATCGAAAAAAAAGTTTAAGCATGTAAGAAGTAAAGTATGCTGTTTGTTAAACGCAGACAATGGGGAACAATCTGGGTCACAAACGACATGAAACAACGTGTATTCTTTGCTGCCTATAATGTAAGGCAATCTTTCGACTAGTGTTCGACTGAAATTTGAATCTGCTTTAGAAAAACAACAACAACAACAAAAAAAAGGACAGTAGTGAATTTAAATAAGTCCCTTAGTCAACAGTGGTCTTTCACTTAAAAAGAATATTGAATGTTAACAGATGCGTGTGTAGTAGAAAAGGAGATCATGAGATTATAAGGAACGTAAATTACGTTTGCTGTCATGCGCCGATGTACACTTACATGCTTTCTTTATTTTTTGCATAATTTTCTTATTAAATGTGATATCATCATGAGACTTGAAATGCATGATCATAAAATGTTACTTTTTGCTATGACAAGGAAATAAATTTAATTTAGCAAAGAGAAAAAAACTGTTTTCCCTGTCTACGACTTTTTGAGACAACCCTCGTACTTTATTGCTTGTAATTGGAAACCACGTTAATTTAAGGACAGATGCTACAAACAAATTTGTTCTTTGGAGGAGACTTAATTATAATATGTCACAAGTTTAGAAAAGTGGTAAATTCTTTTTTTAAATTCTAATTTTTAATTCTAAGAACTGGAAAATAAAACTTACTTGAAATATTAATAATATTTCAATAAAAAACAAACAGAAAAATAACACTTAGTAAAGGTTTACAGATGAAAAAAAATCAGAATATGTTACCTTGGTGCTTAAACTGTAATATAAACTTTAGAAAAATATACCAAGCCAGGTGAATCTAATGAGGAAATACAAAATGACAAAAAAATCAGCAAAAACACATAGGCTGATTTTTACCATTTTGCGATTCTTAGAAAAATTCACCTGGCTTGGTATATTTTTCTAAAGTTTAAATTACGGTTTAAGCACCATGGTAACATATTCTGAATTTTTTTTCCTGTAGTGAAGGTGTTTGGTCCATATTTGTAATTATATAGAAATATTACTAATATTTTCCAAGTCTATTTCAAATTTCCAGTTCTTAGGAGAAAAACTAAGAATTATCCACTTTTCTAAACTTGTGACACGATATTAAGAAATCATTTGTTTGTATCATCTGTCCTTAACATTTAAAGTATATCATATAAAAATGTTATTGCCCCTCAAGGGGCTCTCGTACCATGCGATATAATTCCAGGAAATATAACAAGCAAAAGGTTTTTATATGAAAAGAATCGTGACATTGACAACAGCATCAGGAAATAGATATAATTGAATCAAAAACCTTGCTGAGGACTTCGGATCAGGTAAACAAAATTAATTTTTAAATCTATCTATAATATAGAATACCCTACATTTTCATCCAGAAAAAAAATCTGAGAGATCAGCTCAGTATTGATGTACAAAAAGTATTCTTCTTTACTCAGACAGGATTTCAAGGTCTTCTCGGGGGTCGCAAGATAAGGAGTTGACCCTTACGTTGCTGCGTCGAATCCCATTGTGGGATGTGGAGACCGATACTTCTTTTAAAACTGTATAAACCGTGTTATCTTGTGGCAGTAGGTGCTGGCACGAAAAAGATCATTCCTTACTCAAGCCTTAAGTGCCAAGTATAGGACATAATTTGCAGCTCTCCACCGGCGTCTCCAAAACGAGTGAAAAATTATCGAGAGGGGCGTTAAACAATAAAAACTCAATATTAATCAATCTTAACACCTTAGTTCTGGCCCCAGGATCATGAAACAGGCTTATATTTAAGTCAAAATTTCTATCATCCATAAAATCTTAAAAGCTTGTTAAAGGAAATTCTTAATTTGCATATGACAGCAGATTGATGATATAAAATCGGAAAGCATTTTCATTTTGGGCTGCTTAGCCTCTAAAACAATTCAGCATCTAAGACATTTTTGGACTTAAGCTAAGATGTTTCATGATCCCGGGGCCTGCCCTTAGAACCTCCAATTACCTTGTTGACTAAAATATTGACCAAAATGACGATCCTCCATATTGACAGGTTTACTTTTTCCATCACTCACCTTGCCTGTGTCTTTACCAAAGAAAAAATAATAAGGGTTTTTTTTTTTTGGTTTTTACTATCAAGAGTTTCTCAATTTTGAAAGTAAACATGATTTATTTAATATTGAATATTAAAGCGGGGAACATGTTAAGAAAATAAAATAGTATTTCGTTTGCAATAAGGAACAATTTAAAATCTTGCAGAATTTTAGTGTTCTGCCTCCTCACACATACAGGGGATTTCTGGGGCATGCACTATGCTATACCGTAGGTTACGGTAGCAATAGCCATACAGGAACTTACCGTAGGTAACTGTATCATGCTGGTGGTACATACAGTTGCCTACTTAAACAGAGAATTTTCGTACGAAAACAGATTTTGTACATAAAAGCCCGTAGTGATAGTTATTAACAAAGTAAATCCACATTATTCACCAAAAAGCTCTATCTTTAGATTGAATACATCTTGTAAAAGAGGAGTAAGGTTTCGACTTGATGCTCGGTTAATTTGAAAGTTATGAATACCTGATTTAAATGAGAATTGATTTTTTGCCATTATAAACATCAATATTACCTTTTTGAAATGTACTTTGGCCAACATGACTATCTTCCATTTTTCTTGCTACATTTTTGTCAATGCACTCCTCGTATGTAGGGAGCGAGTTATCACCTAAAAATAATAATTTCATTAGAGAAAGCATATACAAATAACAAATATATCCTTAAAATTAAAAACGAGAGGCCCATGGGCCACATCGCTTACCTGAGAATTGTGGTAAGGAGAAAAGCAGAAATCAGTTTATTATTGAAAAGCGTTCACCCAAAAGTGGACAAAACCAAATCTTAAAGGATTGAATCTTCACTAACTAAAGATGTTTTGATACTTCTTTGACTAATTGTGGCCTTATTGTCCTTTACATTTAACACAATCCAAAAATAAAAGGGAAAATCAAAATTCCCTTTTTTACACCCAAGGTTTACAATCTGAAGTCATTTTGGCCTAAAATTCCTTATATGTGTCTCCACAAGTTCCCTTTTTGAAGATTTTTTAAGTATTTGAGGAACGTTCCTCTTTCTACGCCTTTGTTATGACCAGACTTTTGAGGAACGTTCCTCTTTCTACACTTCAGATGCATTTGTTATGACCAGAGATTTGAGGAACGTTCCTCTCTCTGAACTTCTGGTGCATTTGTTATGACCAGAGATTTGAGGAACGTTCCTCTCTCTGAACTTCAGATGCATTTGTTTTGACCAGACATTTGAGGAACGTTCCTCTCTCTGAACTTCAGATGCATTTGTTATGACCAGACATTTGAGTAATATCCCTCTCTATGAACTTCTGATGCATTAATTTGTTATGACCAGACATTTGCGTGAGGAACATTCCTCTCTCTAAACTAAGATGCATTTATTGTCACCAGACATTTGAATAACGTTCCTCTCTTACATATGTGCACATACAGTGTGTATTTTTAAATACCTTATGAATGAACACATCAGGCATTTGAGGAACGTTCCTCTCTCAAATTTACTTATTACCGTAGGCATCTCATGAATTTTCAAATATTAGGCATTAGAGGAATTGTCCTCTTCCAATTTCAAATATTGATACTATATACACCATGTACACTGGAGGAACGTTCCTCTTCAAACTATTGACACTGGATTTACTAGCCTAAACACAACATATTTGAGGAACGTTCCTAATCCAATTTCAAATATTGATACTATATACACGGGAGGAACATTCCTCTTTCAACTTGACACTGTATTTACAAGTTTTAACACACAATATCACAAACGTTCATCAGTCAATTTCAATTGATAATTCATACTACGTGTATATAAACAGTACATTTGAGGAATGTTCCTCTACCAATTCCTATCAAAAACACTACAACCATGAATCTTAATACACTGAATGTTCCTCTCCCCATTTCAAAATTTGGCACTGGACTGGAGGAACATTCCTCTTCCAACTGTTGACAATGGATTCATGTCGAATACTCCTCTTTTGATTTCAAATGTTATTCACAAGATCAAGTATATGTCATTCTTGACAATTAATATTTTAGGAAATCATTTTTCACTCAATTTTGTGAAAAGCATCTTATTATTACAGACATTAAACTCGTTGGTACCACTCCTTTAGGAGTATACATGATCACCTTTTATTTTGAGGTCATTAGGTCACTTCTCTGGATATAGGAATGTATAGCTGCTGAATAAAGAGTAAATGTTTATTTTTATTTTAGATGAGAAAAAAGGACAACTGTTTGAATCGTGCAAGAGACATAAATCTACAAGAAGGAATTGATAAAAAAAGTTATACCATTCCCCTGGGCCCCTGCATTTACCATTATGATATAAAACTGTTGTGTAAAGCAATGCTTTCTTACACTTGAACAATGCCAATTTTCTTTAAGAATTGAAATTTTATGATATTTATTAAATGAAAAAATCTTTCAGGAAAAGTATTCTTACCCTTAGCTTTTTTAGTATAGTTCATCCAAGATTTATTGAAAAGTCAGTGCATTGACCAGTAAATTCTCCATATTAAGTTGAACATCCATTGACATTTGAAAATCATGCACGTGTCTCTACTTACTTCATAAAGCACCTCAAGTTTTTGACCAAAACTAATTATATAACTGTATCACAGTATAACACAGTATAACACACAGATATATCAATGTCTAATTTCTCCAATTTTGAATCCCCCTTCAAACGACAGTTGCCTTTAGATGATAGCTGTTCAAATGTGCAACTGCGACCCTTCCATACATATTAGAATGGAAACACGTGGTGCCACTAACTGAAGAAATGTCAATCAAAACACTGCACACTGATAATCTTGGGTGTGTTATCAGTCTTGGACACATCCATCTCTCAACCCTACTATTCACGATTTCAATTCAGAAGATGCTCATCACATCGAAAGATTGTAGAATAAAACAAGATGTTGCAGTTCTTCACAGTTAAGGATTTATCAAGGTGTATATGCAAATAATATCAATTTATGAAAATTCTTTGTATGCATTGTTTGCATAAAAACTAAAATAAAATATTTTATCAATAACTTAGTCAGAGTTGATCAATCCTGCTGAAATATTAGCTGTCAGACACTTCCAAATACCAGTAAATTAAAATGAGAAATTTACTTTAATTTTAGACAAAATGATATGTGCCCTGGATTTCAATGTAAAAGAAAACGAATACCCTCGTGACACCACTTGCAGCAACATTTCAGAGAAATGATTAAATTGTCCTTAAACAAATCAAGTAAGTAGTCATAATTTTCAATTAGAAATTGTATGAATTCCTATATAATATATGCTATCAAATGCTGTATATGGCAGGAAATAGATTAATTATGTTGAATACAAATAAAACATGTTTAAAAAGCAGTGCCAGGGATCGACGGATGATTTTGCATTATTATGAGCGAAATTCGTTATGAAGATAAAAATACATAATTAAGTCACAGGGAATAAAAGCACTTCGCTGTAATTCAATCCAACATAAGTGTGTTGGCAAAAATCGTGTTTTACTGTATTTTGTTATTTTTTTTTTATTATTCATCATTCACTTATCTCAATTTATTTATTTAGTTTTGGGGGTGGGAGTGGGGATGGGTGGGGTCCATGCCCATACTAATTTTTTTGGCTTCCTAACACAGGAAACTTTGATTGAGAATTTGCTCCTTAAAAAATACCCCCCCCCCTACCCCCCTTGCCACTGAACTTATACTATATACTTTCTAAAAATACGCAAAATATACATATTTATGTAGTGTTTTTAATTTGTATTACCGGGTATATTTTTTAATTTGTAAACTGGCATGATTTAACATGTCCATGTATTAACTATACATTATTGATAAGAGACGTACACTCTATTCTGAAGTTTTGGACAGACCTGATATATTTTATATGCCAAGTCAGTGTCTTATTTGCTTTTTTTTAAATCAAACATTAATTGATTTGATAAAGAGAACAATAGCTGTGTTTCACCTAGTTCAATCCAAAAATCATCCGTGTTTCACTAGATGCTCAGCACTGTTAATTCTGATGGTTTAAGAGTAGAGCAGAACACATTCAACGAGGCTCAAAGGAATAATCTAGTGTGTCAAAGAATTAATGTGTTTAGATAAAGCAGAGCCGTGTAGTTTGTTTATTTATGGCCAATGCTGAAATCTTAAACTCTGAGACAATTATCGCTTCATCGGCTTCACTGAGTGGTCACTGGTCAAATGTTTATTCTTTCCCAAGATATCGTTAGCTCTATTACTTGTGTGTATGAAGAGGAGTACTTAATATATTGAAATCATGTTTTATTTGCTAGCAATATAGTGACCTTGTCTAATATCATACCCTGCTACAAAACATGTTAAAAATTTTACTATAAATTGGTCATTGTTGGTTGTCTTGAAATATTATGGAAAAAAGACACAAATTCAATTTAAAATTATTATCCTTAATATTGTATCCTTTTAAACTATATGCTGCTGTTAGAATAATAAGGAAAAAATTAAAAAAAAAGTAATTATTAAAGATTAAAAAACTTTTTGAAACAATTTAACGGGAAAATTTTTTCTATTTTTATAAAAATTCTAGCCATATTTTGTTGTGTTGTCAACTGCAAGGATTATGATCAGAGCTTAAGTACACGTGTACAATTTTAAGAAACATATATAACAAAACCTTTATCTCTATATTTTAATCTTTTCTAAAAAAAAAAATAAAAAATAAATGATTAAATACAAACTCAAATTTTATGTATCGCATTAATTGTTTTAACAGATTTTTAATATTAATCAAATTGGAATGCAGTCCAAAATAGAGTGAATATGAAGTTACTTTTAGTTGTCATTTATCACTATACCACTGAAAAATATATTTTATTCTAAAAAAAATCCAAAGGTGGCATCTTGTTTATATTCCTACATATACCTTTTGTTAAGGATTAGTTAAATACTTTAACAATAACTTAAGTATATGTATTATCTAATTATAAATAAGTATTTATAATTCAGATATTAAAAATTGTATATTAGTTATACATGTTATATGTATGGTCGATCGGCAGATCATGTCTTGTGTACTCAGTGTCCGGTCCCTGATAAAAGAACAAGAGGCCCATGGGCCTTATAGGTCACCTGAGCATCATGCAACAACTTTCAAATGATTGAATTTGGTTCATGTTTTAAGCTAGATGCTATGGCATTCACAATTTTGAAAGAGGCACCATTGCTAATCATAATTATACACATAGCAATTGTTAAGTTTGTTTACGTAATATGAATCCAGGGTAGTGGAACAAAAAAGTATCTCAACTAATCAGTAATATTTAGCAATTACTAGTATCAGGAGTGCTTCTACCACACATGAACCCCTGACCCTAGGTCTACACATTGCACAATTTTTGAAAAGGCACACTTGCTTATCAAAAATGTTTGATTAATACCAAGGAGCAGATTTCAAACAATTCATTTTAAGTATAAAAGTAGAGCCCCCCCCCTCCCCATTTTGGTATCCCTGACCCAGGGGCCTTGAAATTCACAATTCTGGAAGAAGAGCCCATCCCATCATAACTATGTAAATAGTTCATTCTGCTTATTACCCAGGAGTAGAGAAAAAGATTTTCATAGATGTAATGTATTTTCACCATATAATCATAATTTAGAGCCACATCCTAACACCATAACCCTTGACCCTGGGGCCATAAAATTCAAAATTTTTGTAGAAGCATTCTTGCTCATCATAACTTTGTCCTTAATTAGTTTATTTAATACTCAGGAACAGAGAAGAAGATTTTCAAAGAATTAATGCATTTTCACTATATAATCAATAGAGCCCCGCCCTAACACCAGAACCCCTAACCCTGGGGCCATGAATTTCACAATTTTGGTAGAGGACTCAATGCTGATTACAATTATACCAACAATTTGACTGCTTGATGACCGGGAGTAAAGAAGAAGATTTTTAAAGATTGCATTAATTTTAGTGGTTTTTGCCTCACCCCCCCCAGGCCCCAGGGGGGCAGGGACCACGAAATTCACAATTATTGTTCCCCTTTACCCATAGATGCTATATTCCAAAATTGGTTGAAATTGGTTCAGTGGTTTCAGAGAAGAAGCTGAAAATGTTTAAATGTTAACGCATGACGGATGATGGACGACGACGGACAGAAAAAGATAGCAATAGGTCACCTGAGTATACTCAGGTGACTAAAAATTGGCCCAGTGGTTCTTGAGAAGTAGTCAAAAATGTGAAAAGTTTACAGACAGACGGATGGACGGACAAAATGTGATCAGAAAAGCTCAATTGAGCCTTCGGCTCAGGTGAGCTAAAAATACATGTATTTCTAGAATTAGGGAGTAAAAGGTAGTTGATTGATCAATGTTGGAAAATGAATAAATTCTCCCAAACAGAAAATCTTGTGCAGTAAATTGCAAATTTTTTCCATTTACATGATCTGTAGCATTATGGTAAAAGACTAATATATACAAGAGGCCCATGGGCCTTATAGGTCACCTGAGCATTATTCAACAACTTTCCAGTGATTGAATTTGATCCATGTTTTAAGCCAGATGCTATAGCATTTACAATTTGGTCATCATAACTATACACTTAGAAGTTCCTTAGTTTGGTTACTTAATACCCATAGGCAGGGTAGGGGAACAAAAAATGCATTCAACAAATCAGTAATATTCAGCAATTATGAGTAGTGCCGCTATCACACATGAACCCTTGACTCTTAGGCCTAGATCCACACATTGTACAATTTTTGGAAAGGCATTCATGCTTTCAAAAATATTTGATTAATACCAAGGACCACATTTCAAACAATTCATTCATTTTCAATATGTAAGTACAGCCCCCCCCACACCCCCTCTATGGTACAACTGACCGTGGGGCCTTGAAATTTACAATTCTTGAAGATAGGGCCCTTGCTCATAACTATATAGGTAGTTCATCTGCTTAAAACCTAGGTGCAAAGAAGAAAATATTCAAAGATTTAATGTTTTTTTCCCTATACATGTATAATCAATATAGCCCCTCCCCTAACACCAGAACCCCTAACCCTGGGGCCATCAAATTCACAATTTTGGTAGAGGCACTCTTGCTCATCATAACTATGTACATAGTTAGTTTATATAAAATCTAGGAGCAGAGAAGATTTTCAAAGAATTCATGTATTTTCACTATATAAACAATAGAGCCCCGCCCTAACACCAGAACCCCTGACCCTGGGGCCATAAAATTTACAATTTTGGTAGAGGCACTCTTGCTCATCATAACTATGTACTTAGTTTGTTTATTTAATACCCAAGAGCAAAGAAGAAGATTTTCAAAGAATTCCTGTATTTTCTCTATATAATCAATCGAGCCCCGCCCTAACACCAGAACCCCTGACCCCGGGGCCATAAAATTTATAATTTTGGTAGAGGCACTCTTGCTCATCATAACTATGTACTTAGTTAGCTTATTTAATACCCAGGAGCAAAGAAGAAGATTTTCAAAGAATTCCTGTATTTTCTCTATATAATCAATAGAGCCCCGCCCTAACACCAGAACCCCTGACCCTGGGGCCATAAAATTCACAATTTTGGTAGAGGCACTCTTGCTCATCATAACTATGTACTTAATTAGTTTATTTAATACCCAGGACAGAGAAGATGATTTTCAAAAAAAATAATGCATTTTCACTATATACTTATTTAGCCCCACCCTAGCACAAGTACCTCTGACCCCAGGGCCATGAATTTCACAAATTTGGTAAAGGACTCAATGCTGATTACAATCATGCAAACAGTTTGACTGCTTGATGTCTAGGAGTAAAGAAGAAGATTTTTAAAGATTGCATTAATTTTAGTGGTTTTGGCCCCACCCCCCAGGCCCCAGGGGGGCAGGGATAATGAAATTCACAATGTTTGTTCCCCTTTACCCATAGATGCTTTTTGCTAAATTTGGTTGAAATTGGTTCAGTGGTTGCAGAGAAGAAGCTGAAAATGTTCAAATGTTAACACACGACGCACGACGAACGACGAACGACGCACGACGCACGACGACGGACGAAAACAGATGGCAATAGGTCACCTGAGTTTACTCAGGTGACCTAAAAATAGTATTACTAAAAATACGAGTAACAGTTTCACTAGTTGATACTTCCATCATTTTATGCATATAACCGTAATTTTGTTATTATTTATTTATTAGGTTAAAGCGGAGAAAAAATGCACTATTCAGTTTCATTAGAGAGGTTCATTTTTACAACACATGCCTGATATGTAAACCAATGAAATTCTTATTCTTAGAAACTCAGTGTTCCAGTGTTGGTGAATGTAATTTCAAAGAGTTGAAGAAAATCTTTTTGAATTATTTCTACATAATGAAAGCTGGTAAGACCAGGGTTATATAAATTGACCTCAAGTTTTACAGATAACATAGACGTTTGACCTTGCTGCAGCTGGCTAAATTATTAAATCCCAAATGACCCACACTGCAACCCAAGATATAGGAAATCTGTGAAATTCAGAGTGCATGTTTCTGATATTAACAATTAATCAAAGATAGTTTCATTAACAAAGTATCTAACTTTAAAAAGGGGGAAGGGGGATGAGCAATAGCCAATCAATAAAACAAACAATTGTATAACTGTATTCAATTACTCAGTACACCATTTCTTTTAATACATGTGCTAATAATTTAATGAAATATTCTAAGTCAATAAAACATTTTTAAGGGTTTTTTGGAAATATGGATTATTATTCCTGCTTTCTTAAGATCTGACAATTAAGTGCAGGAGATGCTGTTTTCACATTACTATTATTATTATTATTTTTTTTTTTTTACAAAATAATTATGTGGAATGTTTCTTTGCATTTAATATGTACAAACCAGATTTTAGCCTGAGATTTATTATTCCCGAACCAGAATAATTAGTAAAGTTTTACAGTGTATATAAATTTCATTACATTTTTTGTTTTTTAAATATATTGTAACTATCCAAATTTTAAGGGAGTAAAATTTAAAACTCTAACAAGATCTAAATTCTCTCACTGTTTGAGTTCTGTTCTACAATGTAAATTGCTTCAATCTTCTGACTGCAGAGACATGTTTATCTATAACACGATCAATTCATCATAGCATCAGCTCTGATCTTTCCTGTCCATGAAGTCACAGAGGACAGATAGTTGCCAGAGCTGATCCCTATAGCTAGTGTTCCATGAGCATATATGATTGGCAGTGATTAATAACAATTACACTGTGAACTGGGGCCAGGGAGACATCAAGGTCTCAAAGTCTTTATCTTTAAAGTAAAGAATGATGCAGGAAATAGGGTTACTAGACAAATCCCTATTATAGAATCAGTTCTTCAGTTTTTAGAAATACACAATAGTACTACAATATAATAAAAATTGAGATTCAGAATGAAAATAGGTTCTTGTAAATTAAAGAATACATTAGTAAAACCCATGAAATATTATTTGACAGCTGCATGTACTATGGAAAAGGAGAAATAAATTGAACTTTTAAAAATTTTATGACTTATATTATCATACATGTATATAAAATATGCATTGGAGGAGTATGGGGCTTAAGACCTATTTATTATTATAATTTACATTTCCAATTGTCACTTAGTTTTTAAATAAGTGTTACATGCAAGATATAAAGGAGAATGATTTTTCTCAGACATAATTTTGCAAATCAGAGTTATTACTGTAAACGTGTAACATTTGGCGGTGTATTCTTTTTAGTGTTTTTGGCGGAAAGAAACATCCACTACTTTAAGTACAACGCGTACAGTCTTAAACATAGAACATTAAAATGCGATAAATCAAACCTACGCTAACTTGTTAAAATATCAATTTCCGCCAAATATTGTACACTCTAAATATAAAACATTTACAATATTTCATTAAAATAGTATGAGAAAGATAGAAAGTGTAAATTTTGCAATATTCTTAATACAGTATGGAAATGCTATCAAGATTCATGGGCAATTTAAAGTTCAAAATTTTAATTTAAGCTTTGCAATTTTTTTATCGATTTTTCCAGTCTGTTTAATCTTTAGATGAGACATCAAAACTTGTTATTGTGTACACATTGTTTCGATTATTCTAACTTTGCATGAATCACATCTTTGATAATACGTGCCGCTGTACTGAATGTGAGATTTTTCCTACAGAAGGTGACACCCAAGAAACTTGTTGAGGCTGTTTTACTGTGACTGATGAAAAAATGCTATGAACTTTGGAGACTAAGGAATTGGAATCGTTTCTATTATGAGGGAAAGATGTAACCGAGAAAGAAACATGGTTGACCTTCATCAACAATTTTGGTTTAATTTCATGGTAGAAAGGAAAAATACTGTGGGTATTAACCTGTTAACCAAGACATTGTAATATGTGATCACACTGCCATTCAGTGAAAAAGCGCTTTGTGTTGATACATGAACACTGCACATTGCACATGCTTGTTCCGAAGTGAAATATTTGTTTGTTCCTGTACTTAGTTTATATTATGCTTTAAGAAAGCCTTAATTCAAAAAGTACTTATAAAATGACAAAGTGATTTTTCATATATATTTTGTAGAGTGTGTACAGATAAAAAAATATTTCTATGTATATGTATTGCATTTCATATAAAAGAGAGATATGTTTCCCAAATTCTTCATGTACGATAAAAACTAATATAATATCACAAAACACATGATAATGTTAGAGAGAAACGTTCCTCCAAAGTTATTTTAAGTGAGCTTTGTAATGTATCAACAGATATCCATTACAAGACAGAGGAACGTTCCTCAAATACACGGGTTGCAAGCTTCATGAGGTATAAGTAATCAACAGAAATACAACCATTTGTGAGAGGAACGTTCCTCAAATGCCTGATTTAATATGAATAAGGTATCAACATATACAAATCTGAGAGAGGAACGCTCCTCATACATGAAAGTATCCTGTGTGAACAATGTTAAATTTAAGTGAGGAACGTTCCTCAAATGCCTAATGTTTGACAATGCATGAGACAACCATTTGTGAGAGGAACGTTCCTCGAATGCTTGATATTTGACAATCCTTGAGATGCCTACAGTAATAATTAAATTCGAGCGAGGAACGTTCCTCAAATGCCTGATGTTTGACCATTCATAAGATGTCTTCAGAAAAAGTGAATTTGAGAGAGGAACGTTCCTCAAATATCTCATGTGTTAAGATTCTTAAAGTATTTAAAAATACACACAGTATGTGCACATGTAAGAGAGGAACGTTACTCAAATGTCTGGTGATAATAAATTCATCTTAGTATAGAGAGAGGAACGTTCCTCAAATGTCTGGCCATAAGAAATGCATCTGAAGTGTAGAGAGAGAGAGAGAGAGAGAGAGAGAGAGAGAGAGAGAGAGAGAGAGAGAGAGAGAGAGAGAGAGAGAGACAGAGAGAGGAACGTTGCTCAAATGTTTGGTGATAACAAATGCATCTGAAGTGTAGAAAGAGGAACGTTCCTCAAATCTCTGGTCATACCAAATGCATCTGAAGTGTAGAAAGAGGAACGTTCCTCAAATACTTTTAAAAAATCTTCAAAAAGGGAACTTGTGGAGACACATTTAAGGATTTTAAGACAAAAATGACTTCAGATTGTAAACCTTGGGTGTAAAAAAGGGAATTTTGATTTTCCCTTTTATTTTTGGATTGTGTTATTTGAACTTACATTTTGCAACCCCTACCCTCTTAACTACTTGAGGATGTTTACAAATAAATATGAATAATCTTGATGATGTTATTCTTGATAAGATTTTAAAAGAATTTTCTTATATATTTCTATGTAAATTTCGATCGGCCATTGTGGCTCCACCCTAGCCCCAGGAGTCATATTTTGAACAAATATGAATCTTCATTACCTGAGTATGCGTCCCTCGTATAATATTACCAATCATGGCTTTGCTGTTTACATTTGAACTTACATTTTGCAACCCCCACCCTCTAAACTACCTGATGATGTTTACATATGAATATAAATAATCTTCGTGATGTTACTCTTGAGAAGATTTTTAAAGATTTTCCTATATAGTTCTATGTAAAACTTTAATCGGCATTTGTGGTTCCACCCTATCACCAGGGGTCATAACCTGAACAACCTTGAATCTACACTACCTTAGGATGCTTCCATATAATTATGACTTATTTTGGCTTTGTTTTTTTTGAGAAGAGGATTTGCAAAGAATTTCCTATCTATTTCTATGTAGGACATGTTAGCCATTGTTGCTCACACGAACCCCAGAGGGTCATATTTTTAACAAATTTTGATGTTTCCCAATGAATTTCATTTTTTCTTGCACATTGGCTCTGGAAAAAGATTTTAAAAACATGCCTCCAAAATTTTCCATTTTTCTGAATTATTTCCCTCTGAATCCCTTTGAATAAGGACGGGGCCCTTCATTTTAACAAACTTGAATCCCTCCTACCCAAGGATGCTTTGTGGCACGTTTGGTTGTAACTGGTCCAGTGGTTCTTGAGAATAAGTCGAAAATGTGAAAAGTTTAAAGACACCGGACAGCTACACAGACAGACTGATGACGGACAAACTATGATCAGAAAAGCTCTTTTAAGCTTTCAGCTCAGGTGAACTAAAAAAGGGGTATGGAGATAACGAACGGTATTCATTATCAATGTCCGTAAAACAATACAAAATAGGAGCAGAGCAAACACGGACCTCCAAAACATCAGAGGGGGGATCAGGTACCATGGAGGAGTTAGCATCCCCTGCTGACCGTTCACATCCGCTGTGTGCTCCTTGTTATGATCGAGGAATAACAGAAATGGACTAACAATTGGTATGAAAACATCAGTCAGCTTTGGCTCAACGATAAATTGTATTTGCTAACAAGGCTATTGTATCGACCATAGAACTAACGAAATGCTGAATTTAAACGAGACTGCCGATATACTTGTTTAATCAACTTGCTTGTCAATAAATTACCTCGTTTTAGAATTTGTTCATACGTAGAGCATGCTCTTGCGTATCGAATCAACTGAGATATATACACTCAGTATGCAGGTGATGAAGGTGCATTGCTGCATAAGTAAGGGAAAGTTAAAGTCATCATGTTTATTATATAGCTTGGTTGTTAGATTACCATTAACGTCTTTTCAAGTAAAATATCCAAGTATGAAAAAGATGTGTCAGACTCTGTGGTATCTTTTATCTCAAGCTCACCAGGATATATCGTATCGACGTAGGATTGGAAATTACCATTATTAATTGACAATACGTCTTGATATATTTTAATGTCAAATTGAAGGCCACAGCAAATTTCTTCTTTTTACTCTTAAGTTTCTGAATAAAATCTGCATCATATGAATATAAAATTAGATGTGCTAATAACTAAGCGCAATTGGTACCCATGGGAGTTCCAATAGATTGATGGAATAACTTGTCTCCAAAAACCAGATAGATACCGGTATTGTCAATCAAATGCTCAAACATTTTTTATGTCAACTTCAGATTACGTGTGTGTGCAATCAGAATGTGTTTTAACAAAACAATTTAGCAAATGACCAATCACCAGCTAAGTAAATTTACGTTTTCATAGAAAAAGTAGCTGTCAATGATATAAAATCCTAGGAATTTTGAGTATCCACAACTGATTCACACCACTTCTTGAATATATTGTTGCACGGTACACTTGTAGTTTTTCCCTCACTACTGCCAATATCTTAGTGAAGAGTAACGAAAGAGGCTTGGTTGAACAATTACTGGAACCCGCAATATATCTTTGTTTGTAAGGATTTTTATGAAGTTTCTGAATCCAATATATATATATATATATATATATATATATATATATATATATATATATATATATATATATATATATATATATATAGGGTAGTTAAAATTCATTTTGGCTCTGTGGAATATCAAACATATTTAAAACTGACATCTGATTTTGAACAATTTCTTCCTTAGAAAAGGAAGTTTGAGGATAAGTAGGATTACCACTTGTAGAAATAAATCAAAGTCCTTTTCAGGATAGATGATACAAACTATTTTGGTGCTAAAAGTGTTATATAAACTTAAGTAAAGTATACCAAGCCGGATGAATTTTATCAGGAAAAGCAAAATGGTAAAAGTCTATATGATATTGCTGATTTCTTGTCATTTTGTTTTTCCTCAAAATATTCACCTGGCTTGGTATATTTTTCTAAAGTGTATATAACTTTCTTAGCCCAAGGTAACATATTCGAAATTTGTTTTCACCTTTAAACCTTTACTAAGTGTGATTTGTCTACATTTGTTTTTTCTTGAAATATTTATATTTTACAAGCCTGTTTCATTTTCCAGTTCTTTAGGGAAAAAAATCTAAGAATTATCCACTTTTCTAAACTTGTGAAACGTAATTATATTTAAGTCTCCTCCAAAGAAAATAGAATGTTTCCACTTAATCATAGTGCCGTGGTCCCTTTTTTGGACTCCTCTAACTTTATCTGATTAACTCAAATCTTAATTATTTTATATTAAACCCATAATCTGTTATCTGTGTGGTACATAAAATGCAAAAATGTAAAAGATATAATAAAATGATAAATTCTAAAACTAAAATTTATGAAATTTTTCTTTGTTAAATGATAGATAACACCTTAAGACATAATATCCCAAAATTTAAGATATATCTGGTGCTAAATAAAAAAATATTTTGTTGACCCTCTGGCCTCCTTAAATTGTGACACATTAAAA
This sequence comes from Saccostrea cuccullata, assembly GCF_032062105.1. Taxonomy (NCBI): domain Eukaryota; kingdom Metazoa; phylum Mollusca; class Bivalvia; order Ostreida; family Ostreidae; genus Saccostrea; species Saccostrea cuccullata. Next base: position 8,032 of record NW_026936081.1, on the reverse strand, counting down.
TTCGGAGGTGGGGCACTATATCGATTGACTTAAAACACATGTAATAGCTAGATATAATGGCTTCTGGGATGTAATATAAAATATACAGAAAAGTAAACACAAAGAAATCTCAATGATTACGCCAAGTTTTTTTTTTTGGAATTGGAGGTGCTGGGGAGGATCTTTAAGATGTACATGTACTACGTAGCTAAAACCATACCCCCCCCCCCCACACACACACACTTTTTAGGTCGGTTTTAGGTGGAAATTTCACACTTAAATAAAATGAAAAACGGATAAAGGAATTTAAGCCTACTTGTCTTTGAACACAGAAAAAATCATATTAAAGAATAACTTCTGTATTTTCTAAAAGTTTAGTACTGTATCGATTTTTTAAAATCTCTCTCTCTCTCTCTCTCTCTCTCTCTCTCCATGCTTTTAAAGGTAGGTACTTAGTAAATATAATGTTGTACAGAACTGTTTTAGCGATGCTGCATGTGGTGATATTTTATCACTAAAATAATTTCATTATTTGCATGTATGATTGTTTTGTTTTTGTTTGTTTGTTTTTTTGGATATTTTATGTTGTTTTTCTGGTCCCGGTAAACAATTTCCATTGTTAAACCATCTAGACGTACGTCTACCCTGTGTGCCTATATTTTTTTTTTTTTTTTTGAATTACAATAGATGCAGCTGTTATGGGGAATTTTGATAATAATTTTGTTGACAATATAAATAGAATGATCAGGTAAATTAAAATGTTTGTTTGTGTGCATAAGCTACCGGCACCATGATTTATTTGAAATCGATGACCTATTACTAAATACTCCTTTATTTAGTGATCCCTTGGTTTCACCAACATAGACAACTCCACACATATTACATTCTATTCCATAGACAACATTATTTGCAGTTAAGATTTTCCCAAGTTTTAGTCTAGAATCTCTGTCCAGTAAGATTACTGGTGAAAAAAGTATAAGTTACATGTATCAAAATGTCACAGGTTATACAGTTGGGATTGGCTTCATCATTTTTTTCTTAATATTCAGGTAAAAATCCTCTAATGTAAAAGAAATCTGAGAACAATCCTACCTTTCCTAGCTGCGTTTACTTAAAATGTGTGAGGAATCCCTTGACTTTGAAACTACATATTCTTTAAATGATATTGAATATTATTCGAGAAAAAAATTAACGTAAGGAATTAGTTTTTTGACTGTTATAGGGAACAATGTTTAATTATCATATGGAATATATCATTTACAAGTACTTTTGGGGTCAAGCGGGCTTTCGTATCGTGCAGCATCGCATGAAAATTACATTAATGCGAAAGAAAGCTTGTATGAATATGCAAATAGCATTGATATTGGCAACAACAATAGACAATAAATAGACTGAAAAGAAAAGCTTATTTGGGCCTTCAGCTCTTTTTATATGCTTTTAAAAGTATATAGATCAAACACTGTTCGTTTTATTTTTTTTTATTCCCCCGTAAACGAAGTTTCGGGGGTATATAGTTTTTGTCGTGTCCACCTGTCTGTCTGTCTCTCTGTTTGTCTGTTTGTCCGCAAAAACTTTAACCTTGCCCATAACTTTTGATTTAGTGGAGCTATGACTTTAATATTTCACATGTTTATTTCTTGTGACAAGACCTTTCCTCGGATACCATCAAATTTGACCTATTGACCTTGACCTTGGAGTTTGACCCACTTTAACATCAAAATTTCTTTTACTTTGGCCATATTTTTGAACAGTAAATATCAGGCCATTTATACTTCACATATGTAATCTTTGTTGAAAGACCTTTCATTGGATACCAACAACCTTGACCCTTTGACCTTGACCTCGTAGATTTTCGAACTTGTCAAAAACTTTAACCTTGGTCATAACTTTTGAACAGAAACGGCTAGGGCTTTCATACTTCATATGTCTAATCCTTGTGGAAAAAAACCCTTCATTGAATACCAAGAACTTTGACCCTTTGACCTTGACCTTTGAGACTGACTACTTCAAAAAGCAAACCTTGACCATAATTTTTAGAGAAATACGGCTAGTGCTTTCAAACTTTACATATTTAATTCTTGTGACAGACCTTTCATTTGATAACAAGAACTTTGACCCTTTGACCCTGACATTGGAGTTTCGCCTACTTTTAGAAAAATTTAACCTTGGCCATAACTTCTGAACGGTTAGGGCTAGGGCTTCCATACTCTATATAAGTATTCTGTGTGGCAAGATCTTTCATTTGATACTAATTACATTTGACCTTTTGACCTTGACTTAGGAGATTTTTGTACATATTGAAAAAGCTTTAACATTAGATTACTTTCAGATTTCACAATTGTTTTCCTATGTTGCCATTCAGAGGCAACAGTGTTTCACAAACACATCTTGTTTATTATAGAAACTTGTTTTTACTCAGGAAAAGAATCCAATCATATTTAGAGGAGAATGTTGGCACATCTTATGTTGTTCTTAGGAATTGTTTTGCACTGGGTGAAAAAAAAAATCTATAAAAATTAGTCAGTCACTGATTTAAGTAATAATGTAAAATTATAGAACTGAAAAATCAGACAAAAGGATTCAATTGGTTGAAGTGGAAGTAAAGAATATGGAATTATTTACATTGACACTAATATATCGATTCACAATGAATTTGCTATTAGGAGGCAAAGATAAATCTTTATTAAATATTGATAAGGGCATAAAATACAAAGAACTATATGCGGTATATTGCATATCTTTGCCACCACAAAAGTCAAATTAAAAAAAAATTCTTGTAACATACTGATTTTTATAAACTGTATGAGAAGCATTAATTAACAGATCATATAATAGTTTCAAAGTAGTTTATTGCGCGGGTATGTTAAGGAAGCATATAAGTAATTTCTCTGCAAATTTAGACTTTTTTAAGAAAATGAAGTTTGATAAATTACCAAAGCCACCGATAAACGTAAACTGTTATTAACTATTGCATACAGATAACAGAGTGTCTAACGCAAAGACTTGCACCATCGCCACGGCATCACGTGACTTCTATCAATAGCGAAATTTCCCTGAATAAAAAACCTAACAGAAAAACAATACCCCGGACTTAAATAATTTCTTTGAATAAATGATATAGTTAAAAACATCTATTTTGCCTTAAAAATGCTGCTAGAATCCCACTGTCCTGTCAGTAAAGTAATTATTTTACACATTCGAACGCAACCTTTCCCTATGTTTTGAATTTTATACATATGAACCGAATTTTTATGTAAAACCCTGCTTAACTCGGGATTCTAGAAGCTCTTTCCAAGTTTGTCAGAAGACCATCTTTTCATCTGTACAAATCTTATGTTTTGAAATATCCAGCTTATTGTTGTTCTGATGCATTATTTCTGTCACGAATGACAGGGGAAAGGCCGACCGGGATACGTAGATAGCTGACTGTCTTCGAAATGGAATATAATCGATGAAAATAAATTAGCATACATGTACCTGTTTAATTAACTGAACTCCATATGAATTTCACATATTATTCACGATGTTTCCTCTTAAACTCCATTTTACGTGTCTTTGTACATGCCATCTTAGCCAAATTCTTTTACACGACATGATCAATATTCCCAAGTTACTTGATGTATACATATGACGTCATCGGTGGTAGATTTTCATCAAAATAACACATACAGCATAACAAAATAAAACATTTTATTTTTTTTAATGTTCACACGTTTCTATTCATTTTCTAGAGTTAAATTTTATCTCTGAATACCAATATTACGAAATTGACGTCATCTCGCCTACTATGACGTCATAATGTAGCACTGATTAAATCAAAGTAGAATATTTTGTATGCTTCCTTATTATCCATGCGTGACAATTTTTGTTTTTATGACGTCACAAACTATTTCGATTTTATATCATTTTTTAGAAAGAAGACAAAATGGACAAAATTTCACCATTTTTAGCTTTAACATTTATAAAGCGCAAGTTTGCTCAGGAACAATATTTACATTTTTCATTGAAATTATCATTCTAAACAGAATATCAAAACATTGAGCCTGATCAGATCTGCGCTCAGTGACTTTTACTTAAAATATCGACGTAAAATATACATTTTTCTGTACAAATCATGGACATTTTAAATCTACGTCATTTTCGTGACGTCATTCCAAATATATGACGTCATTGCTAATAAAAATATTCAGTGTTTTGAAGTCAGCATATATTCCCCTGTTTAAGAACATAATTAGATATTTCTCCGTCAAAGTTTGGGAGGTGGGCAAATATTGGTTATCACCGAATAAAGTTCTTTGTAAACCTAATGGAATTTTGAAAATCGAGTCGTATCTGAATATTCATTTTACTTCTATAGTCATATTCAATTGTGTTTAATTCATTTCAAATATAGGAAAGCTAAATCAAACAACAAAGAAGAAGGTGTTGAACAACAATTAGGAGAGACTGCATTTGTACACAACTTTACGTAAGAAAAATCAGCAGTTTCCTGTCTTTTCATCTTTTATTTGATGAATGTATCACTTTTTGTAAAATGTACTTTGTACCTCCATGACTTTGTTGTTCAGCAAAACTCCTATGTATCCACCGTTCTTGTTCTTGTTGCACCTTCATTATATATGTTTTATGTATTTATGCATTTAGTTCTCTGTCGGGAACTATGACATTATTTTTTTCTTTATTTCAAGAATAAAAAAAGGAATTAACATTAAATTATTCAGATGTATTTTTCAAAAGTATACTTTAAACGGATTATAAAAGACCATGAATTAAATTATAGAATACGATTTAAATGATTTCATAAATTCACAAATTTATCTCAAAGCAGAAAGAGAAGTAAGTCAGGAATCACTATTTATGAAGATTGATGTTGATTACCAAAAAGTATCAGCATATTTGGAATTGTTAATGTTGTTCGAAAAAAGTATCATAATATAGATCAAAATAAATTTACCTCTATGTTGTTTGTTTAACATGCGGTCTTCTTCATTCACACCATCATCATTACAAACCAAGGCCAATGGACACTGCTCTTCATTTACTGTTTTAAAACCACAATAATGCATCTTTATCTTCTATTATGCATGTAAAATAATTTTGATTATAGATATTAAAGTTTAATGTAATTCTAATATATGGATTAACCGATATTTATCTCCAAGCATTATAAAATCTTTGTACATCTTTATCTCATTTCTACTTACTTTCTAAAATACGTTCACAACATTTTCTTTGTTTTGAAGTTATTTTTTTGTATGACTGCATATTTGTTGTATTAAATGGTATGCAATTGATTTCTTACTTTCTCGTAATTTTATCTTTCTGTAGAAATCATTTTTTTAAGTCAAACTTTGGTCTGTTTATTAACACACTCTCAATAAAATGATTTATTTGTAATTCAATATTGAAAAATTTAAATCGTTTTCCCGTATATACAAATTACTGTATTGCAAAATAATTTTTTTTTATATAAATGAATTGTCACATTTTCTATAAACTGCAATCGAAAGAAAGCAATCAAATCTGACTGAAAAAAAATTGTGAAAATTTGTGATAAATACCTAAATTTGATTGGATTGCTTCAGTCTCATTTCCTTCATTACCCGCTAAACCTTCTGGATCATTTGCACGTTCATGTCCTGTATGGGCAGTGATAATAACATACATTTCTTGATAGCAAACATAGCAATTCTGTTAAGCTATGTCTTATCTTCAGATTTCGTCTTATAATAATATTTAAGAAATCCAATATTCTAAATATTTATTCGTATTTATTTCTTAAATATGTATATATTAAAGTAATTGTTTATAAATGACAAAAAATCATTACTTAGCAATACGTATACATATAAATATAAATGTAAATACTCGGGCAACATTTTCAACCTTCAGGTCTAACAAGTCATGTGTTGGCCTTACACTCAATCAATGACTCTTTTTAAAATATGTAGACATGCGACATGTTTGTATCAAGATGCAAAATAATCATGATTACACGCAAATATTCAATCTTTTTAGATCATATAACTTATAAATAATTATTTGTTTAACTTTCTGACGTCAGTATCTGATATTATACATGCAAGATAATTATGAAAACATTCAAGATACATGTACACGTTTATATGTGAAATTCAAGTTGACATGAATTACTCACATGTCTGCATATTTATGTTGCATGTTTATATAAACAAGTCACATGTTAACATTAATATCCTGCATGTTAGAATATAACTCCCATATTAACATTATACCTTTATTGACTAGTTGGAGGGCAACATGCATTTTGTCGGACCCAAGAACCAAACTGTGTGCCTGAGTCCGTAAGGCTGAAGGCAGACAGTTTGGTACTTGGGTCCGATAAACTGCATTTTGCCCGAGAACTTAGTCAATCCATGTAAATGTTTTGTTATACCTTTCATTTTATTCTATTTTCTTAATATACGAGGGTTGTCCCGTAAAATCGTGGACAAGTTGTCTAGTGTGAAAAATAAACATCACTGCGTTCTGAAATTTTCACTATTATTTAGTACATATTTTGGTAATATACACAGCAAATTTCAGATAAACATATGCATAAATAAACAAACTAGTGCTAATTGTAACGGGGACCGTTACAGATGTTCCCCAAACGCTCCCCAACTCCCTTTTGGTGCCATATTCCCTGTAAGCTTCATTAAATAGGACAAAATCTATGCATTTGAAACTTTGACAACGCCAAGTTCATTCAAATTTTAGCACTGCACGCGTGCGCATGTGAATGCATGTGCGTAATGACCATATAATCTTGTCTACACAGTCTATATATTTTTTATATACTAAATGTTAAAGTATTTAATCCAAAAGTATTAAGAAATACGTTCATTCAAGTGCATTTTTGATTTAATTCATTTTACGTGCACGCACGTGCATACATGAGCATGGTGACCATATCTTCTTGTAGAAGTCCATTACATCTATCTATGTTCTAAATCCCACCCCGTTTGGTTGAAAACCAAGGGAGTTATAGCTGTTTAAAGTTTCAGCCAATCAGATTACAGCACACGTACATGCACGTGTATGCATGTGCATGGTGACCATACCTTCTTGTAGAAGTTCATTATATCTATCTATGTTCCAAATCTTATCCTGTTTGGTTGAAAACCAAGGGAGTTATAGCTATTTAAAGTTTAAGCCAATCAGATTGCAGCGCACGTGCATGCACGTGTTTTCATGATAATTGCAAAATATCATGTTGTAGGATATCTTAATGCATGTCAATGTTCAAAATTTCATAGTATTTCGTCGAAAAGCAAGAAAGATATAGACACTTTAAATTCAGCCAATCAGAGCGCAGCGCACGTGCATGCGCGTGAGATCTTGCTATTTTGACCATGTCATATTGTCTATGCCACTAATATATCCTTATATTTTGAGTTTGAAAGCATTTTATCAAAAATGTAAAAAATCAATTAAATCGGTCATTTCACGTGTTGCACGTGCGCGCTCTTGCAAGCACGTGCGCGCAAAATGACCTTTGTTCGGCAAATCTACATGACATGTCTACTGACCCTAAAAACATTTTACCTTAGTCCGATGTGTAGCTTACAAGATCACTCGTGGACAAAATTTTCCCAGGAAGAAGAAAAATAATAATAATAACTAGAAAAGAAACTCGTTGCGAGCAACGAGAGGTCTTCCGTCCGATTCTGAAAAAAAACCGCGCAAAATCGAGCTGAAAAAGTGATAAAACTTTTTAAGGAAACAAAGGGGATTGAACCCGGGTCGCCAGCATGAAAATCCAAAGCGCTTACTATTACGCTATTGGGATCACAGCTCTAAATATACTTGTATATACTTGTATATACTTCTGAAACCGTACATCTGTCTTAGAATAATGAAAGGCGGGTTACTGTTCAAACTTTAGCGCCAAACGCCACGAGTGAATCTTTGAGCCTTTACTTTGGAATGTCCCATTAAATAGGTGTGATAGCTTCAATGGAAATAAAAAAGAACGTTCTTGTAGCTAAAATGTCAAAGTAAAGAAATTGTTTGTAACATATTTACAAATTCT
>NW_026936080.1:0-6979 GCF_032062105.1 Saccostrea cuccullata | reverse complement strand
AATTAACAACTTACACATTTTATCCAAATAGTAATTTCTCTTAGGTAGGGTTAAAAACACTTACAACCCATCACTTGACAAAGAGAGCTGTCCTTTTACGGATTGGTTTAAGGATTAAAGATTTTGGGATTCCCTCTTCATCTAGTGCTGATAACTGGTAGTGTAAATTCCTGTAAATTTTTATCAACTTTTCTGTAAGAATATTCTTTGTTGATTGACCATAGTAATTATCTCACACCAAATCAATAAGATTTGAATAGAATTGTTATTACACCAAATCAAAAAAATTTTAGATTAAACTAGAGCCGAGCTCGTACCGGAACAACTTTTTTTTAAAAAAAAAGAGTAATGAAGTCCGAAAATGGGTTAATCCTCCAAATCTATGTTAAGTATAGCAAAATTAAGCCATTTTTTGGTACTTCCGGTTTGACCGGAAAGTGAGACATACAAAAAATTAAATTTAAGCTTCTAGTGAGACATGTTACCCAAAAACCTGTCAAAAGTACGTAAGGGTTGCCCGCAACCCTTTTCCCTCTGTGCGGGGTTTAGTAAGAAATGATTGTCTGATAAACTGAAGCATTTATTGACATTTCAGAAGGAATAACTCAAAAATACAATAAAAAAAAATGGAACACATTAATATCTAATCCCTTGGCGATTATATTGGCATTTATATATATATACATATACCCTGTAAATTCACAAATTATTGTGATGTTTTTATTATTGCAAATTTGCAACGTGTTATGAGTCGCAATAATTTGAACTTGCATTTTGAAATCAAATCCACTGTATATGTATCAAGTCATTCATGCAGAAAATGTAGGTGAAGATTACCTAATTATGGTACTGATATTGTTGGTTACCCATGATGTGTAGGCTGACAAATTATCATGCCACTATAAGTTATAGTTGCTGAGATATGGACCTCCACCATAAATTTATGCAAAGTCACTCATGCGGAAAAAAGTAGGTCAAGATGACCTAATTCTGGTACAGGCGTTTGTGGTTACCCATGATGTATCCACTGACAAATTATCATGCCACTATAAGTTATAGTTGCTGAGATATGGACCTCCACCATAAATTTATGCAAAGTCACTCATGCGGAAAAATGTAGGTCAAGATGACCTAATACTGGTACAGGCGTTTGTGGTTACCCATGATGTATCCACTGACTAACTATCATGCCACTATAAGTTATAGTTCTGAAAAATGAACCTCCATTATCAATTTAACCAAAGTCATTCATCAAAAAATGTAGGTCAAAATGACCTAATTCTGGTACTGATGTTGTTGGTTACTTATAACCTGTACAATGACAAATCATCATGCCATTATAAGTTATAGATGCTGAGATATGGACCTCCACCAAAAATTTAACCAAAGTCACTCATGCAGAAAAATGTAGGTCAAGATGACCTAATTCTGGACACGTTTGTGGTTACCCATGATGTATCCACTGACTAATTATAATCCCTATAACTTATAGTTGCTGGAATATAGGTCTTCACCATAAATTATCAAAAAAAACTAAGTCCAACTTAAGGGAAAAAATACGGAAAAATTTAAATTTTTTTTTTTCAAAATCATACTTGGGATATAAATTTTTATCCATACTGAATATTGTGTCCAAATTTCAAAAAGACTGAATAAAATTTGAGAAAGTTATTGCAGTTTATAAAACTTTGACATTTGGGTTAACCAAAAGTTAGCCGACGACGACGACGACGACGACGGAATCTATGGTCGCTATGTCTCGCTTCGCGACATTCGTCGCAGGCGAGACAAAAACGGCAAACATATGCTTTTTTGACATTTCCCGGTTGACCGGAAGTGCGTCGCCGGACGTATTTTGACGACCGCATTAATAAAGCTTGATATTTTGAACAACTTTGCTTCTTTGATGCATAACAAATTCTCAATATTTTTTGAGATATCTGGAAAAAATTTTTGGCCCCTCTAGGTCCCTTAATTTAGGGGTCAGCCCTTTTTTCAACATATTTTTAAAATTTTTAATTTCCCAAAATTTTTTTATATATTTTAACAAAATATTTTTAGTTTAGAAGATAAAAAGAAAAAAATGAGTAATTTTTGGTTCTTTTTAAACGTTCTAATTTTTTGACCCCCTATATAGCGCCATTTTGAACACAGAAATCGAAAAACAAAAACCGATGTGCACAACTTCAATCCTTCTATTATCTAAAATCAGTAGAATTTCTGCTCCAGCTTTAGCCGTCTCTGAGCCTTTGTCTGGAAACGAAAGCCTATAAATTTTCATTTAAAGGGAAAAAACTCAAAACCGGAAGTGGCTTTTTGAAATTTTAGACATCATTCTGATAGAGTTTATTAACGTCTATAACGTCTGAAAATTTAGCGAAATCGTTGAGAAATGAGCAATCACCTCAAAGTTTCTAGGAAGCAGAAGAAAAAAAAAAATAATAATCTTTACCAACAGAATAGAGAAGGTCTTCCGTTGGAAACGGGAAACCTTAATTAATGTATTAGATGCTGATTTATGGCTTGTTTTGTTTAAATCAAGGTATGAATTTTCAGTATATCTAAAGAGCAATTGCTTCTCTTGAAAATAAAAAAAAATCAAACCATGTAGTTATGATAAAAAAATCCTTTTCATTGAAAACTTAGTACTACCTGAGTCTTCCAAAGTTAACCTCGTTTGGCAGTCTAACAGGGGAGGAAATTTAAATGGAGGCCTTAGTTACAGATAATATAAACATGGTTTCTTTGTGAAGGTAACTGTTTGTCTCCTTTTAGCTCTTTTTCTTCTACGGCTCCTGGTTTTATCATATTTATTTTCTGCATATGTATCACACACCTAAAGAATATATGTGTTGTGTATATAAAATAATGTTTAAAAGATATACACCTTTCTATAAATGCACATTATCATGGTACTATAGACAGTAATACTTAATTTGTCTTGAAATTATAGTTTTGAATAAACTTCAAAAGACTTTATTAATATGATAATACTATTAAGATTACTTTTTCTATTTAATATAGAGTTACCTTGACAGTCATGGTTTGTTTGACAGCATCAAAAACTTCTTGTTCTTCTGGAGGGAGATGTTTACAGGTCCTGCTGGAAATCTCCCAGTACTGCATAACTGAAAAAGAATTAACAAATCTTTGCATGGTTATCCCACAACTTGACAGAAATACATTTTAGAAGTAAGCTTCCCTGAATGTTTGATTGAAGTGCTTACACTATTATTGTTTCAACAATTTCCAAAGTTTGAGAAAATTTTTCAAAATTCTAAAAAAAAGATAAACTATGATCTAAATGGCTAACAAGAAATTGTTACCTATTAAGCAGTAACATTGTTCTATTTCCTGTAGAAACATGACCCACACTGTCATTAATGGTAACTGGACCCGGCATTGGAGCATTGCCAAGAGGGACCATGGAGAACGCAAAGTTGTGCCCATAAAACCTGAAATAAATAAATAAATTTTTTGACTAAGTTGTAATTTCTTTTCATAAAGAGCTAAATCCACGAAGTGCAAAAATCCGCCTAATCATCAAAATAAGTGAAACTTCCTGACTTATACTGAAAATTTGTATGTTGTAAAACATTTTATTTTTAAAGAATATCGTCTCTGGTTTTCTTTTTATAGCCGTTTCAATAACGTATTGTTTTCTTAATCAATGCAGTCACGTCATTTCGTTGACGTTATATGCTTCAACATCGTAACGTTGACGTTTTGTATAAAAATAACACATATACGTTTATGGAACAAAAAATCACCAATACAGGCCATTCTTCAAAATTTTAATATTTTAGGACGATTTTTTATTTTTTTTTAGAAGTTCTGAAAAAATGGATTTTTTTTATGTAATTCAAAGAAATGAGAACTATTCGTTTAAGATAAATAATGGATGAATAGACAAACCGTGGATACATGAAACACCTTTTAAATGAAAATAAGGGACAGATTAAGTTGAACACCAACACAAAGTGTAAATTTCATATCTGAGAAAAATGAATTTTTTGTAGTAAAATATATACTATGGTAGCCATGGAAACGGATTTTCTTACATGTGTTATTACATGGTCCTACGGCATAAAACTAAAAAATAGAGGTTTATTCAGAGAATAGACAATTGTTCTTTAATAAAACATAAAGCTAAAAAAAATGCTTAATTAAAAACTGGATTTGTTTGTATTTAAATCGATCACCATTTATTATATTGTCATTTAAAGATTTCGCTGCACTTCCTTAATTTATGGCATTTCCTAAACATTTGATATGTACACAGTTTTTACATTAAACACGAAAAATAGTGACAATATTGACGACTATATGTATCTTACGCTCACAGAGCAGTATATATATTTAGGAAAGAAGGCACAATAGTTGGCTTATAAACAAAATTGATGCAAAGATACACGTAGCATCGTTTTTGAAAGGGGGGGGGGGGGCAGCCAAAAAATTTTTTTTTCACTTACCTGTAAAAGTTGACAGGCAAAAAAAAAAAAAAAAAAAACCCAAATTGCTTAAACTCGAAAATCCTATTTCGGGGGAGAGGGGAGCAATTTTTTTAATGTGACTTTCTTTCACTACCAATTGTTTTGCAAAAAATCTATTTCCCCCATGGTAAGAAGGGGGGGGGGGGGGGGGAACCAACCTTTCAATAAACATTTTCAATAGTAAAGGTAATGTTGGAAAAAAGTGCCCCCCCCCCCCTTGTTGTACGTGCCTGCATGCAAAGCATCAAATCGGCCGCAAAAATTACTTTTTTTTTGAAGAAAGAAGAACAAAACGAAAACACAAGATTAAAGATTTCCGAAGTCTTAAAATTATTTTACAGTTAAAGTATATCATTGAAGGATGAGCAAGATTCTAGTTCCTCAGGAATCTTGTTAACTCCCTCAACGATATACTTTAACTGTTTTATTGTATCGATACAAATTTAAATTTTAACGATCACCTTTTTAAAGAAAAGAATATTTTTTTACAGATTATATAACTAATCAATATCCTCATAACTTAATAAAATTACAATTTATATTTATTGAAAACAAGGTTACGAATAACCGCGAATTAGCATGAATAGCTTTCGACGGAGGGATTAGCTAAAAAATAAAGCACGAGGATTAGCATGACAAGCTTTCAACGAAGAGATTAGCTAAAAAAAAATAACGTACGAGAATTAGCTGATTCACAGCGATTTCTAAAAATTGTTCAGATCTAATCACTTATTTTATATGGGGAAAAACAGTAGAGGTATAATAAACGAAACTAACTTCACGTGCTAAATATGAATCTTTGTCATGTGACAACGCCGATGTTCTATCAAAATATATGCGGAATGAAAATGCATGTTGGTTTGGGATAGGACCTTTGTGTGCATGTTGGTTTGGGCTAGGGTCTGTGTGTGCGCATGTATCTTGACTCAGCCAAACGTAAATCATATATATCTATCATTTATGACGCCAGCCTTTGCAGACTTCACGACATACACAATTTGTGTTTTGTAAAGGGGTAAAACAATAATTTTCAGTTTATATATACATCCTGGTAGTTGCTACCGATGTAATTATTTATGTTAAAATATATTCTAGGCTTAATTCCGATTTGGTGACAATAAAGATTCTCGGAGGATCTCCCTTTGATTACACAGTAACCATGGAGACAGGAAGGGAGGGGGAAAAAAAATGTATACATTGTTTATAAAATAAATAAGATTTGGGGGAAAAATACCCCTTTTTTAAAAATATTTCAGCATAATCAATAATAATTTAAACCTAGACCAGCTGCGCTTGACTAAAACGTCTTGGGTTAGGAATGAGGCGCGACAAGTCGACATTATTGCATCTTCATGCAGTCATGCTTATGAACCCGAGAGATTTTCGTACTTTTTTTGTACTACAACACAAAATAACTTATAACAAGGTTAGCTTTTTTAAAAAAGCGAGTGTCAGCCACTGGAATACAGAAAGTTTCTTTCTTGTTTTGTAATGGTTTATGATTTGATCTATCCATCATGTTGTGTTCCTCCCCCCCTAAATGCCATTGTAAGAAAAGTTATATTCTTGTAATCGTTTTCTTATTTCTAACATAATGCTGTACATAATAAATAATAAAGAATAGAATAAATTTTAGCTAGTCTGCATCGTGATCATTACAATGATTTCAAAAAATTCTCTACGGCGCAGACATCAGAGAAAGTTTATCTCATACCGGTAAATGAACAAAAACCACCATGGCAACTAAGATCACGTTTAAAATTTTATAAAAATGATATAGATTATGATGAAAAAAAGGAAGGTAGACTTTGTGTTAGATTATTTTTAAATGTTATTAAATATAACAGTTTTAATTGTGCTTTCGAGGCAATGCATGATGTGGAGGTGTGTGTGTGTGGGGGGTACTGCATGTATATTTTTCAATTTCTAAGTTTGAGATACATTTTAGTGTTATTAGGAAAGAAAAGAATTGCTTCCAAAAAATAATGAACCCCCAAAACAATTTGGAAATTCAAAATATGTTTATACATGAGGTACGTATACCTAAAATGTTTTGATGATGTCTACCACCATAGCAAAACTATAGATTAAAACACTGGAATCCATCCCCCCCCCCCCTCTTCTTTAGGGGGGGGGGGTTTTATGTCTATAAATCGGCACAGTTCTCTCAGCTTTCCACTGTGGGCAATTTTCACATGTGTGCGCGGTTCACGAGCACAAGCGGCACTTACATGTCTATCATCATGTAAATTATAAGAATTTACTGTCTTACAGTGGTCTTCTGATGTTTTCATACCTTCCATCATTAGAGTGAAAAGAAATTGATCGTTCTTTTTTTCTCACTATTTTGGGACCTTTGCGGCAAGTGGATTGTGTGAATTCCGACCCGTACATGTCTTATGCAAGGTATTGAATATTGATTGAGGGGGTTTTGCATCCACAGGAGTCTGAAGTTTTTATTATCAAAAAAAAAAATCCGGAAAAAA
>NW_026936079.1:0-6997 GCF_032062105.1 Saccostrea cuccullata | reverse complement strand
GAATCAATATGGAACTATTGTAAAAATTACAGATTGAATTAGTTAAATTCATATGCTTGATAAAGAATGTTCTTTTCATGCACAATCTGTATCTCTTTTTTTATTAATTAGAAAATGAGATATTAAAAAAAATCAAACTTCATTCACAGAAGGAAACTTGAACAGTTGAATGCATGTTCCAATGTTACAAATAATAGGCCTAAAAACCAAAGGTTTTATTTTTCATAATTTCTTGAAAGACTGCTTTTCTTTGCCATGTTGGTATATTGGTCACATCCTGATACCCTCGTACCGTTTTTTCATCGCTTTCAAATCAGTAGTCAGTAGATCATTCATAACTTTCAGTTATTGTATTGCAATCGCAGTAATAAAAGACAAATACATAAAATAAATAGTTAAATAATTACCTGATAAAAATACTATCAACAATCAAACTGTCATGATCATTGGACATGGTCAAATGCACCGCGACTTTTCTTCCCTCTCGGACTGCATGTATTGTAACACTTTACAAGATACTCTCGGGTCTTTTCTTTTTTTCTTTCCCATCGTCACTTAAAATATTAGTTTAGTGGTGAAGTGAGAAGCACACAATGGTCAATTATTTGCATCAATGACTTTCTTCTGACTGGAATGACCGAGCAACTTCCCACGTTCCGTATTGAAAAAAAACCCAAGTCTTCCTTTATTGGTTTATCCACGAGCATCACGCTAAACTCAAAGACTTCTAAGATTCCTATGCTTCGAATTGTTATAAGATTTTCTCCTGAAAATGTCCTTTGTGTTTAGTCCTAACAGTAAGTGACAACAAACATCAAGTATGACAGAGGATATTCGTTACCGAGTGAATACTTAGCATCGCTGGTTTAAATTCACCTGTTTCAAACGCTTTGGTGATTCGTAAGAGTTATCTCCCTGTAAATGCAAACCTTACCTTAACTTCTTGTCAAGTTAGGGAAATGCTAGTCTTGAAGCATCAAAATAAAAAAACAAAGCACTGGAAGCATCAAAATTAAGAACAAAGCATTCTAAAAGTCATAAAAAAATTAAAATATAGTTAAGTAATGAATGTAATTTTGATATAAAAATATATAAGCTTAGTGTACATCACTTCAGTTACATGATAGTCGAAAAGAAATCGAAATATTTTAAACAAAGATAAAAAATACCCATAGGAAAGCAGAACAAAAAGTTCAAACGCAGGTACAAGTATGAAGGATTTTTTGAGAAAACATAATAAATCATTTTCATTATACTTCAAGAAGAACGGTAAGCGTATATTAAATAATTCTCTTTCCTTTGAAGATTGTTTTTGAACATTTTAAACATTTATTATCTTCAACTAATATTGTGTATTTGATAATGATAGCGATTCGGGTTTAGATACATCATACGAAAACTTACACAAAGTAATCTGAGAGAAGGTGAATAAACATCTTAAAAGCTGTGAGGAAGATTATATTCAAAATGAGGTTTTCATAGTCTGTGAAATAAATCCAGTTTCATTTACACTATTCAATAACATGATAATATTTTTGGAAGCCGGTCCTATTTTAAATCTTGGACGAAAGGGTTTTTTGTCCGAAAGAAGGGAATGCTAGTAATACAAAAAGTATAGAAGAATAACTGGACTGTTATTACTCTTTGGTAATTGCTAAAGTCCGTCCACTTCTTGTCATTCGACCAAATTGTCAGACATGATCAAAGTTAATAAACTCAAAGTTCTTTTTTTCAATATTTTTGTATTGTTGAAGTTAAAGACACCGTTTGTCAATAAAATAAGTAACAGTATTGAAATACGTGAAGATTGAAAAAAAAAACCGAATTTCCTCAGATTAATGCCATAATCAGAATGATTTTCAATTTATCAAATAGTTGAAAGTCGTACTAATAACAATTTGAATTTATTTCTTTTAACGTTCTTTGAAAAGCAGTGACACAAAGCTTTAATACAGAAAAAAAGAAGGAAAGGTATCAATATCAAGAGTAAAGAGACTGACAGACGTTACGTTCAAATTATAAGAAGAAATTACCCCCCCCCCCCTCCCAAAAAAAAGAAAGACTTGTTAAATTTATTGTACATAAATAATAATGTATAAATATTTATTCTTTAAAGGAGAGGACATTCTAAGTTTTAAGAACTTGTGTCCAATCCTTTTGTTGTAGCATCTAAACAATAAAATACATGTATGTTCAAACCAATTTATCTGAGTATAAGGTTATAGCGCAGTACCTTTATCTTTTACTTTTAAGAGGCAGTCCACCGAAAAACCAGGCAGTATTGTATTAATAGGTGGCACATCGAATGTGACGAATATTTGATATTTTATTGAAAACAATATCAATGTAGTCCAAATAAAATAATGTAATCGAAGATTTGTTTGAAAATTGCTTATTTAGTAAAATATCCTTTTGTTTCTTGTTTTTGAATTTCCCTATATAAACCATTGAATTTAGGTCAGAAACAAAGAACTGTGATTTCCAATACGTATTTAACAGGACTATAATTCATATTGAACTAAATCTAGAAATATTTTGTCTTTCAGTTTCAAAAATAAAATTGGTGGGCAAAACACTTTTGATAGTAATTTTCTGGCAAAATATATAGACGTTTTTTATGAAATTTTGCGATGTAAGAGTTATCTCCCATGGCATCGAAAAATCTGCTAAACACCTTACTATCGGAATCCTAGCGAAATATTTAGAATATATACACAAAAGAAAATTAAAAGACAAAAAATAGCTACTTTATTTGCAAAATAAAATTCATTTTCTCCTCCAAACGTTATATTTTGATTAAAATTGGCAGTATTATTCAGGTTGAATCCACGTTTCCATTGATGTATCAGTGACGTCATATACCTGACTAATATTGCGTCACATTTAAATAGTTACGAGTTTTCCACAGAAGTTTGTATAAAAGCGAAAAGAAACAAAAATTAAAAATAAATAATTTATCTTTTTCTGTTCAATTACTCTTCAGAGTGCATTAACCTAAATGTTAAATACTCATATATTTTTATATAAAATGTATTTTATTCTTCTGATTATATTGTTTTAAGGCATTAATTGGCCATAAATATTCAAAATAACACTTCTTCTGTGCTACATGATGGTATAAAAATTTATTCCATGGGAGAACTTTAGTATTTATGGCAATCTTTACATCTGAATATTCTGATGAAATTGTCCATGAATTATACTGCAACACTTTTTGAAGTATATGTATATAAACATACTTCAGAACAAGTTGCAACTAAACCAATTAAAAGCCTATGAATTTGATCTTATGCTGATTTAGTCATTCCAACATGTATCAATTTCAAAACATCTTTGTAGCAAAATGTCTGTATTCAGTGATGGCTGGTGACTTTGTCATTATACATTTATGCCATTCTTTGAGTGAAATGTTGTAAGCATTGCATCCATGAAGCTGCTGTTTTTATTATTAAATGATTCTTTTACTTCGAAAAGTAGAAATGCTATCTTTAAATTAAATAAGTAATGGTTTTTTTTTACCTCTTTTGACTCAGGGTAAAATTATTGGGTCGGTAGGTGAGAAAATCTTCAACGTATTTAAAGGGGATAAGAGGAATAAAAAGAAAAAAAATCGGTCCTTCATTGAAAAAAAAAGGTTTGAGTCTGGCCATTTCAGTCAGTCGGTCGGGAGAGGCTGGCAACATAACTTTCCTTTAAAAAATAGCCTAACCTATTTCTACACTTCATGGACATAAGATCAATCATTGATTAGACTGAGAATCTAAATTGAAATGTCTGAAAGTAAGAAAGTAAGTAAAAAATGGCCTAACCTATTTTTACACTTCATAGACATTAGATCAATCATTTATTAGACTGAGAATCTAAATTGAAATGTCTGAAAGTAAGAACAAAAGAGATAAAATTCTAAGTGACATCAATTCATACTTTTATGAGTTAACAGAGTACTACTTATTTCAGAAAAAAGGCAAATTCTGCAAAATGACATAACGTTACACTGTCATAAATATTTGTCAAGAACAGGGAAAAAGAAACAATGCTACAGTGACAGATATATCCCCTGGATATCCATAAAATAAAAATTTAAATAAAACAAAACTTTCTAATTTATCCAACCAAAATAAAAAAGAAAATTAAAAGATTTTTTTTCAAAATAAAACTACATGTATATATGAAAGATTTTAATTTTACTAGAGTATTAAACTGGTCTTATCATTCCTACTAAAATGAACAACATTACAACTTCCAAGTGTCATGTTTTAAACTGTTTCAGTAGATATAATTATACATGTACATTTTAACTTTATGTACAAAACTCATCAGTTTTCAGAAATGCTTATTTGAGCATATTAGGTCCTGGTGAGAACAAAATTTAATGAATAAAAATATTAATCTTAATTGTTCATGTATTAATTTCCTTGCAATTTTACAAACCCATTTTTAAAAAGAAACATGTTAAGTATAGACAAAAGTAACCTTCAATTAATACCTATGATGTATACATTCATTTTACTGAACACAAGTTCAAAGATGGACAAACAGAGCATGTACTGCAATTATCACAGACTCATTTTTTTCTTAATATATGGAAAAAAGCATGTAGATACTAGATAGGATGTTTTAAAAACATTAAATTTTCTTCTATACTATCTATAGACATATAAAAATATGCATTAGGTATAATAAATCAAAATTCTTCTCCAAATCTCCATTGATATCGCCATATCTGGTTCAACACCTTAGCTTGATCCATCCAACTTTCTTTATATATCTGAGCTGATATAGGATGACCTCTAATTTTATTGATGGCACAAATCTTTTAAGGAAACACTGAAGTATTTTTTTTAAGTTCTTATCTATTCCAATTAATGACCCTTAATCTGAAATCATATGTGTTCATCTTTACAATAACATTTAAACTCAATGAAATGAATAAATTTCCAATATAATCAAAGAAGAATCAATATGGAACTATTGTAAAAATTACAGATTGAATTAGTTAAATTCATATGCTTGATAAAGAATGTTCTTTTCATGCACAATCTGTATCTCTTTTTTTATTAATTAGAAAATGAGATATTAAAAAAAATCAAACTTCATTCACAGAAGGAAACTTGAACAGTTGAATGCATGTTCCAATGTTACAAATAATAGGCCTAAAAACCAAAGGTTTTATTTTTCATAATTTCTTGAAAGACTGCTTTTCTTTGCCATGTTGGTATATTGGTCACATCCTGATACCCTCGTACCGTTTTTTCATCGCTTTCAAATCAGTAGTCAGTAGATCATTCATAACTTTCAGTTATTGTATTGCAATCGCAGTAATAAAAGACAAATACATAAAATAAATAGTTAAATAATTACCTGATAAAAATACTATCAACAATCAAACTGTCATGATCATTGGACATGGTCAAATGCACCGCGACTTTTCTTCCCTCTCGGACTGCATGTATTGTAACACTTTACAAGATACTCTCGGGTCTTTTCTTTTTTTCTTTCCCATCGTCACTTAAAATATTAGTTTAGTGGTGAAGTGAGAAGCACACAATGGTCAATTATTTGCATCAATGACTTTATTCTGACTGGAATGACCGAGCAACTTCCCACGTTCCGTATTGAAAAAAAACCCAAGTCTTCCTTTATTGGTTTATCCACGAGCATCACGCTAAACTCAAAGACTTCTAAGATTCCTATGCTTCGAATTGTTATAAGATTTTCTCCTGAAAATGTCCTTTGTGTTTAGTCCTAACAGTAAGTGACAACAAACATCAAGTATGACAGAGGATATTCGTTACCGAGTGAATACTTAGCATCGCTGGTTTAAATTCACCTGTTTCAAACGCTTTGGTGATTCGTAAGAGTTATCTCCCTGTAAATGCAAACCTTACCTTAACTTCTTGTCAAGTTAGGGAAATGCTAGTCTTGAAGCATCAAAATAAAAAAACAAAGCACTGGAAGCATCAAAATTAAGAACAAAGCATTCTAAAAGTCATAAAAAAATTAAAATATAGTTAAGTAATGAATGTAATTTTGATATAAAAATATATAAGCTTAGTGTACATCACTTCAGTTACATGATAGTCGAAAAGAAATCGAAATATTTTAAACAAAGATAAAAAATACCCATAGGAAAGCAGAACAAAAAGTTCAAACGCAGGTACAAGTATGAAGGATTTTTTGAGAAAACATAATAAATCATTTTCATTATACTTCAAGAAGAACGGTAAGCGTATATTAAATAATTCTCTTTCCTTTGAAGATTGTTTTTGAACATTTTAAACATTTATTATCTTCAACTAATATTGTGTATTTGATAATGATAGCGATTCGGGTTCAGATACATCATACGAAAACTTACACAAAGTAATCTGAGAGAAGGTGAATAAACATCTTAAAAGCTGTGAGGAAGATTATATTCAAAATGAGGTTTTCATAGTCTGTGAAATAAATCCAGTTTCATTTACACTATTCAATAACATGATAATATTTTTGGAAGCCGGTCCTATTTTAAATCTTGGACGAAAGGGTTTTTTGTCCGAAAGAAGGGAATGCTAGTAATACAAAAAGTATAGAAGAATAACTGGACTGTTATTACTCTTTGGTAATTGCTAAAGTCCGTCCACTTCTTGTCATTCGACCAAATTGTCAGACATGATCAAAGTTAATAAACTCAAAGTTCTTTTTTTCAATATTTTTGTATTGTTGAAGTTAAAGACACCGTTTGTCAATAAAATAAGTAACAGTATTGAAATACGTGAAGATTGAAAAAAAAAACCGAATTTCCTCAGATTAATGCCATAATCAGAATGATTTTCAATTTATCAAATAGTTGAAAGTCGTACTAATAACAATTTGAATTTATTTCTTTTAACGTTCTTTGAAAAGCAGTGACACAAAGCTTTAATACAGAAAAAAAGAAGGAAAGGTATCAATATCAAGAGTAAAGAGACTGACAGACGTTACGTTCAAATTATAAGAAGAAATTACCCCCCCCCCC
>NW_026936078.1:0-69907 GCF_032062105.1 Saccostrea cuccullata | reverse complement strand
ATCAAAGGATTGGAGGTCTAAATCTGTCTTAAATTGTATCTCGTCAACTGAAATTTAAATTTTTTCATATTTAGGCCATTCCAAGTTTTTTCTCTGTTTAGCGTCCACCCATCTGTCAAAAACCTAGCTACCTATTCGCAAAAAAACACACAAGTCAAAAATAGAATGAAACACATATTTTTTACTAATCAAAACTGTTACATATGATTTCATTTATCTATTTTTCATAAAGAAAGTTATTTTCTTCAGTAAAATCAAGGTATTAAATACTCAAACTATTCCAATAATGAAATATATTAAAAATGTTTCGAGATATTGCCGGAAAGCACAAATTTTGACCTTAATAATTAATTTTCAGACTTCTAATTCTGTTTATTTTTTCTGACATGGAGTGTCAAAAACCAAGGCGCACGCGGACGCTAAACATTAAAAAAAATTAGCTTAGATAAGTATTTGTAAGCATGAAAAAATGAACAATAAGTTTAAATAATTTTCAGCTGAAACTGTGTTTCTGTCCTTTTAAAAAGTATTTTTTCTGGAAAATCAAATATTATCAAAGTTCATATTTCCTTAGAAACATTTAACTGTAGAAAAAGTAATTGTGTCAAAATATCTTTTAATTGTAGACTGTCCCCTGAAGCAACACTTTGAACCTAGAAAAGAAAACAAATAAAAGGAACACCATGAATAAGGATATCACAACACAACTTAAAGTGCTTCTGTGCTCTCATTGTCCGACTGATGTGGAATTCTACTGCAGGCCATGTAAACAAAATCTGTGTTTAGCGTGTAAGCAGAAACACGTTGTGTATCTCGATACCAAAGACCACGATGTTGTTATTTACCGTTTGAAGCATGGAAAATTTATAACACCAGAGTCATGTGATAGACACCCAGACTGCAAATATAAAAACTGGTGCAAATCTTGTAAATGTCCCATCTGTGATGCAATTGATGAACATCAAGGACATGAAATTCTTGATATCAAATTAGCCTGCACGGTTAAAAGACAGCAACACAAGGAAAGAATTATTCAAATTAGAGGTGATAGTCTCCCATACAACCGTGCGATCCTAGCAGGTCTCGAATCTGACGTCAAAAAAGATGTAAAAACCTTAAAAGCAAAACTTTCCAGCATCCAACAAGAGCTTGCGGTTAAAGCTGAAAACTTGAAAAAACTTATCGAAATACATAGAAAGGCAGTCAATGATTTATATGAAACAAATATTTATACGAGTTTTATAATGAAGCATCAAAAAATGACAGAGTATGTGCATAGATACGAGCAACTGGCAAACAAGCCTGTGAGGTTTCTATTGTTCATAAAGAAAACCCCTGTCCCCGAGACAATAGAACTTCCTGATAACATAAAGTGTAAATAAAGAAATAAGAATGAGACACTCTAGAGCTATTAGTTGAAATCAAAATTTCAGAGGCAGGAAAAAGACAAGTTAGAAATGAGCATATGTTGAGACTGTTAAAAGGGGCTATCCTAAATACTAAGCATGTTGATGTGACTAATTTATATCACGGTGGACACATTTCTTTTGTGACGTCAGATAGACTTTGGGTCAATGATGGACGCAGTCTTATTTTGACCAATTCTAAAGGTAACAATCTACATCATTTATTTGATGTAAGTGAATACTATGGTATACATACAGTAAACAGTGCAGGAGAGTTGATTTATGTAGACAAAGAGTGGAACATTAACAAACTAAGTGCAGACAATACTACAAAATCGACATTGATGAAGAGAACAGAATTGTGGGAACAATGGTGTATCTGCCATTCTTCCTTAACTGGAGATTTGCTGGTCATGATGAGATATGATACAGGTAATCTTAACATATCTTTATCAGATGTAAAAGTCATTCGATATAATAGAACAGTACAACCAATCCAAACCATCCAATACCACAAGACAGGCGAACCATTATATCGTGACCCTGTCTACATCACGGAGAACAGGATTGGGGATATTGTTGTGTCTGATATGGGGCAGGGTGTGGTAGTCACAAACCGTGAAGGGAAATATCGTTTCACTTACACAGGACTGCCGAAAGGATTGACCTCTGGATTCTTTATGCCAAGTGGAATTTGTGCACATGCATTCTTAAATATCCTGATCTGTGGTCGACTGAACAAACAATACACATGATTGACAAGGACGGCTATCTCCTGTCAATTATATCAACAAAACAAGATGGAATGGTTGAGTCATTGGGACTGGGATATGACGAGAAAAATCATCTTGTTTGGATGGGATCAGGCAACACCAACAGACTGTGTGTATACAGATATATAGAACGGCAAGATTATCTTGCATAAACTTTTAATGTCCTGGTTTTTGGCTGACTTGTTATATATCACTTGGCAAAACTTTTTGTGCTGAATTTGACTACAGAATATTCTGTATACTTAATCAATAAATAGGGCACAAGGCAGTTTATAATCGGTCAACAGGGTACGCTTACTCCTCCCAGGCATCTGATCTTATCGATTTATATGTGTCTCTGTTATGCGCTATACACAGAATTGTATTGTGTGTAGTTTTTTAGCGTGGTCGATCACTGTTCGTTATCTTCACCTTTTACATACATACAGAAAGACAGACAGGAGATTTTGGACACTTTTATTAATATAAATAATTATAATGATTTGATCCACGTACAATGAGCGTTGATTTTTAATTTTGTTCGTGAGATATTGGGGTATACAGATAACGAATATTACTCAAGCTCAATCTATTTAACGAATGCAAATCAGGAACATTTAAAAGTTCAGAGGTGAGATCAATTCAATATAGGAGTAAGCATTCCTTAGGTCGGTAATACCTGTGTGTGCTCCTTGTCATCATCGGCAAAAAAAGGCAGAACAAAATTCGTAGACAATTCAGCGTGTAAATTAGTATGAAAAACGTCCATCAGCATTTGATTCAATATATATGATACTTATGTTGTTTGTAAAATTTGCAAAATTAATTACGTTGTTAGATTGATTGATTGATTGTATATTGTTTAACGTACTCTCGAAAATTTTTCACTCATATGGAGACATCACCGTATGCCAATGAAGGGCTTCAAATTTTGACCTTTACTCGGCACTCAGGGCCATTGAGCAGTGAGGGATCGTTATCGTGACAAGGCCTGCCGCTGAATTGGGGCCTCGGTTTTTAAGGTCTCATCCGAAGGACCCGCAACTTTCAATTCAAAGTGCCGAGCGCATGGCGAAGGAACAGTTGCTACCCATTTTATCGACTGGGTCAGTCGCAGCCAAGATACGAACTCACGACCTCCCGATCACGGAGCGAGCGCTCTACCGACTTAGCTACCGTGAACGGTTTATGTTGTTAGAAATTCCTACACAAAACGTCTTGTTGAATTATTTTAAAAAATCCTTTTCAAATCAAAATAAAGAAAGTAATCAGCATCCTATAATTATGTTCTAATTTTTTTTGTAAAATTGGTCCCATGTCCCACTGTGAAAGGATCTCATTTTGATCTCCTTTCACACTTTAACAAAATATCAATTTTATTCAATGTCTAAATGCCAGTATTTCACTGTTGAAAATGTTATAGAGTCTTATATGAAAAATCAGGATAAGAATAATGTAATTTTGCTTCTTCCATTACTAATATGAACAATTGAAGTTAACTAACCTTTTTTCTGATATTTAGTTAATCAAAGCTTATAAATAGTTCTTCCATTACAAATATGAACAATTGAAGTTAACTACCCTTTTTTCTGATATTTAGTTAATCAAAGCTTATAAATAGTTCTTCCATTACAAATATGAACAATTGAAGTTAACTACCCTTTTTTCTGATATTTAGTTAATCAAAGCTTATAAATAGTTCTTCCATTACAAATATAAACAATTGAAGTTAACTACCCTTTTTTCCTGATATTTAGTTAATTGACTTGAAAAGTGCATCTTATATTGCTTCATAGTAAAGATACAAAAACTAGAAAATAAAGAAATTATATAGTTTTATGACACTTATTTTGTCAACCACAAAAAAGTGTTCAAGATTACTTTGACAAAAATGTGGGGAAATTAGAAGTTAATATTCAATCCGGATTTCTTTCTTCTGTCGAAAGTTCTTGCGTAACTGCCTTCCCACGTTATATACTCAACAAAAAAAGGTTATGTATGATTATACTGTAGTTAAATTAAGGAAATTTCAATTCTGAAATTTATTATTATCACTTTAAAAAGCTTAGAGCCGTACCCTTTGTATTATGACTACATACATGTTCTTTGTACATTATTTTTTTTTTACAGACAATACTGTATGTGAAACATATGAGGATATCAAGCAGCATTTAAGATCAAATGTCTAAAAAAACAATACAAAACATGGGCAGAGCTAACACAAACCTCCAAAACATCAGAGGTGGGATTAGGTGCCATATATAATTTTTAATTTCCTCAATGTCAAAATTTTTTTTCTGAAAATTTTAAATTAGAACAGGGAAGAATCCATTTGTCGTGTCATTCCGAAATCACAATTTTTAATAAACCTAAAATAAAAAAAATTTCCACACATAAAACATCAAAGAGAAGAAAGAGGAAATATAGAAGAATTATCCTTTGTAAACTTTAAATTTATTTGTTTTAGAGATAAGTTTTTTAAATTGAAAAATTAGTCGTAATCATTGTTAAACATCTCGAGATAACGAACTGTATCCAAGATCAAAAATCCATAAAACAATACAAAACAGAAACAGAAGCAGTAAACATGTGTAATACAAAATATCTTGTTTTGGAGTGTTATCCATTTCTGTGCAGTAAAATACAATATGGATGGAAAATTTAAGGGACTATTTCGTGGGAACAACTTCATCAAATATTCTTTGACTTTCTAAATTAATATAACTAAAACCAATTACTGTCTGTTTAAAACAAATAGATAATTTATGCTGTTAGAAGAAGTGCAGACTGCTAGGTTATATAAAAACGAAATATCTATTTATAGATCAAAGAGAAATCGTTTTTAAAGAACCAATGAATTGTTAAAACATAACTGCGTCAACATTTGTACAATAATATTTTAATTTCGTCCACATTACAAAACCGGTCACGGTAGCCTAGTGGTAGAGCGTTCGCTTCGTGGTCGGGAGGCCCGGGTTCGATTCTAGTTCGCGGCGCCGCGTCATACCTAAGACGTAAACAAAGGTAGTGACTGTTCCTTCGCCAAGCGCTCG
The DNA here is from genome assembly GCF_032062105.1 of Saccostrea cuccullata. NCBI lineage: Eukaryota > Metazoa > Mollusca > Bivalvia > Ostreida > Ostreidae > Saccostrea > Saccostrea cuccullata. The sequence continues at coordinate 64,696 of NW_026936078.1, read as the reverse complement.
GCACCAGAAGTGAAAGTCACGGGTCTTTCGGATATGACCTTAAAAACGTAGGTCCCGTGTCACGGTAGGCGCTGGCACGATAAAGAACACTCACTGCTCAATGGCCCTGAGTGCCGAGTATAGGTCTAAATTTGAAGCCCTTCATCGGCATACGGTGACGTCTCCATATGAGTGAAAAATTCTCAAGTGGGACGTTAAACAATATACAATCAATCAATCAATCCACATTACAAATCAGACAGACGTTTATTTAGAATTTGCAAAAGTTTAAAAGAATCCAAAAATAAATATAAAAATTATGAATAAAAACTATATTTTTGTAAATCCATGCATTGTAGACAGCATAGAATAATTAAGCGATTGCTGTGGGGAGGGTTATATATTGATAAGTATGTTCTTCCGTAACACATTGGAATACCCATCTCTCATTCACGATTCTTTAAAGCAATATGGGCTGCAACTTTGATGTCAGAAATTTTTATTGCAAAATTGTATTGAACTATTTCAAGGAAAGATAAAACATGTTTAAAAGCCTTTGGTGCTTCCATTTGTAATAAAAGAACTATTTATAAGCTTTGATTGAAGCAAAATTACATGACTGTCGTCCTGTACAATATTGATTTCTTTGATAATACTATATATTTGATTGTACAAAAGTATTTCATTTGAAACAGTTTAGTACTTTATTTTAGTATAAATGATCACATAGGTATAAACAACATATATATTCATCATTCCATTACGTTTTAATAGCTACATAAAATTATCAAAAATGCGTAAAATATTACTGAATAATTCACAAAATATTGATCCATTGTTATCATATACATGAAGTTTGAATAAAGAGTAAAATATTATTAACTTGTTTTATCATGGCTTAGCAAGGCAAGTTGTTATCTTATAGTATGAAAAGAAGTCAATGATAAGAATTGATTTTAGAAATATATCTTGTATATTTATAAAATAGAACATATTAATGTAATTAACATTCTCTCTTATTCATTTTGAGACAATCTTTGCTCTTTATTATAATTAATATATATTTCATTGTAAAAATTCATTCCCAGCATAAAGAAACTTAAAGTTAAATTGATTCACAAGAAAATATTAGGTCAGAATTAAACTTAATTAAAATAAATGATAAAATGCTTTCTTTTGTGCTGAAAGTAATGTCGCAACTGTTGTAGAGAAGAATACATAACCCCCGTAAGATTGGAATATAATTTTTTTCTGCAATAACAGCGACGTTAATTCCCGTACTAGCAAACAAAGAAAGACAATATATTGTTTATATTTACATTTGTATAAAAAACATTCAAAGTAAAATTAAATAGGTAAAATATTGAATAAAAGATAGATATGTCATTGTATACATAATTGATGGAATAGCCAGTGTTCAAGATATATATGCAAGTGCCTTGCTTAGTGTTATTTATGCACTGATTAATGGCAATTTAATATGGTCTTCATAAGAAATAAAGAGAAATTTAAGTGGATGTACATGTGGATATAATACAATAATGTAATCTTACTAAAACAGAGAAATGTGACTGAGAGTACGTTCTAATGTTTTCCCATCTTTCAAAACTTGCAATGACCCAGTCACCTGGGTCTCGGTTTGACCCACTCTTATTTGTTCACGTTCCCTTTACATGGATGACATTTCTACACCAGACAAAATGTTTTGATTTTTGGCCGCTGTTGATTGTAAAGAGTTCACTGTCCATTTCTAACAGATAAGATGAAATTCTGTGATGAATATTATTTCGTAAGTAGACAAAAAATTATTGAAAACTATTTTATTAGCCGTAGCATATTTTTATCAGGTGGAGGAAAACTGGGTTAATAAGTGTTGAAACAACAATGATTCGCCCCCAGGATAATTTGTATTGAGAGATTCTGCTCTACTCGCCGTGAAATTAACTTGAAGTAACTTTCAAGTGAGAAAAATTAAATTCTTCCTGTAGTTTTCCAGTGAAACTAATGTTGAATATTTTTTAGGCTTTCATTTTATATATATTTAAATGTGATTTATGAATTTTGAATTTAAAATTGAAAGATATCAAGAAACTCACTGGACCATTCAATTTACATCTTCAAACTTTGTTTATTTACAGTGAAAATTAAAACACGACTGAGAAGTATTTATAAATCTAAATTTTTACTAGGCTAAATTTAGATATTTTACTTATATAAGAACATTTATAATTTTTTGAAGAAAATGTGTAATTGTTATAATAAGACAGTTCATCTCTTGTTCAGACTGTTGTAATCACAATAATATTTCATTTAAATAAGTCACGCCTAACCTTGCTTATCTCAAGAATTAAAAGTATATTTTAGATATAAAACATATGGAGATAATGAACAGTATTCAAGCTCAAAAGAGCTTAAAACATTACGAAATAAGAGCAGATCAAACTCAAAACTTTGAAACATCGGAGGTGGAATCAGGTGCTAGGGAGCTGCCGACCGGTCACACTCGCCGTTTGATCCTAGTCACTCGAAATTACAAAAAGGGTCAGTGTGCACCTTACATACATGTTCTAGTAATACATTGATAGTAACTGTATAAATAGAAGTTTTTGCACATAACCTGTAACTTTTTTTTTATAAATAATCTCACGCTTATAGTGGCAAAATATGTCTTCATTTCAATTCAATCTATTAATTTTCAACACGTAATTCGATGTTAATAACGTTGCATGAAAAAGGAGAAAAATAGCTGCTTAGCCTGCAAGAAATGTTTTCAAGGCATGACGTACTTTGTTAATGTGAAACATATGGAGATAACGAAATCCACGAAAATTGGTGCTCAACGAATATTGATTAAACCACAGTAGTTGCAAAATCTGTAAGTTTTAAATATGCTCTTTCAAAAAGGATAAGGATTGAAGAAATTATGTTACTAAAAGGACATTAGGTACTACTGGGGGGGGGGGGGGGTACTTGTTTTAGTGAAGAAGTACATTTATTTTTAAAAATCATTTTACATGTTGAAAATTAATGTCTATGAAAAAATTATATTTTTATTGTAGACTGTCCTCTGAAGTGACATTTTGATCCGAAATGAGAAACATATTTAAGTAACACCATGAATAAGGATATTACAACACAACTTAAAGTGCTTCAGTGCTGTCAGTGTCAGAATGACGTAGAATTTTACTGTAGGCCATGCAAACAAAATCTTTGTATTACGTGTAAGCAGAAACACGCTATGTACCTCGATACCAAAGGCCATGATGTCGTTATTTACCGTTTAAAGCATGGGGACTTTATAATACCGGAGTCATGTGATATACACCCAAACTGCAAATATAAAATTTGGTGCAAATCCTGTGAGTGTCCCACCTGTGATAGAACTGATGAACATCAAGGACATAGAATTCTGGATATCATATCAGCCTGCACGGCTCAAAGACAGGAACACAGGGAAAGACTTATTCAGATTAGAGGCGAGAGTCTCCCATATAATCGTGCGATCCTAGCAGGTCTCAAATCTGACGTCAAAATAGACAGAAAATCATTGAAAGCAAAACTCTCCAGCATCCAACAAGAGCTTGCAATTAAAGCTGCAAACTTGATAAAACTTATCGAAATACATAGTAAGGCACTAAATGATTTACATCAAACAAATATTTATATGGATTTTGTATTGAAGCATCAAAATATAAAGGAATATGTACTTAGATACGAGAAACTGGCGAAGAAGCCTGTCAAGTTTCTGCTGTTCACAAAGAAAACCCCTGTCCCCAAGACAATAGAACTTCCTGATAACATAAAGTGGAATTTTAGTTTAGAAATAAGTATAAGGGACATTTTTGAGCTGTTGGTTGACATCAAAACTACAGAGACAGGGAAAAGACAAGCAAGAAATGAACATTTGTTGAGACTGATAAAAGGGCCTATCATTAATATTAATAATGTTGTTGTGACTAACTTAAATCATGGTGGACACATTTCCTTTGTGACACCAGATAGGATTTGGGTCAGTGATGGATGCAGTCTTATTTTGACAAATTCTGAAGGTGAAAATCTGCATCATTTCTTTGATGTTAAAAATCACTATGGAGTACATACGGTTAACAATGCAGGAGAACTGATTTATGTAGACACAAACCTGAACATTAATAAACTAAGTGCAGACAATACTACAAAGTCGACACTGATTAAGAGACTAGAACTATGGGAACCACTGTGTATCTGTTATGCACCTTTCACTGGAGATCTTCTGGTCATGATGAAGTTTAATGCTAGAAAGTATATTGATTCCGAGGTGAAAATCATTCGGTATAATAGCAGAATGCAACCAGTACAATTCATCCAGTATGGTAGCTTAGGTCTGCAATTATATAGTGGACCTATCTATATCACGGAGAACCGAAATGGAGATGTTGTTGTGTCTGATAAAATCAGTGGATTGGTGGTCACAGATATTAAAGGAAATTATCGTTTTACTTACAGAGGATCACCGAATGGATCAGCATTGATGTTTTTTATTCCATATGGAACCTGTGTGGATGCATTTTTAAATATACTCATCTGTAGTCGAACGGACCACGCAATACACGTGATTGACAAGGACGGCCATCTCCTGTCAATTATACCAACAAGACAAGATGGAATGGTTCAGCCATTAGGTTTGGGATATGAAGAGAAAAATCATCTTGTTTGGATTGTATCAACAAACAACAACAAACTGTGTGTATACAGATATGTAGAACGACAAGATTATCTTGCAGATATTTCATAAACTTCAATTTGCTAGAAATATATACAGACATATAGACAAGAAGAGCTAAGTCACTGTCTTATCGGTATTAATTGTAATTATATGTACCTGATCCATGTAAAGTACATTGAGAGATAATATTTGTATTCATATTTTGTATAAAAAAAATTAGGGAACTCTGATTTTTTTAATATAATTAAGCTTACATGAATACTTTGAATTCTGTGAATAATTTTGCTAAGGAATGGTGAATCCTGAAAAAAAAGACCTTGACATTTTGTCCTATTGTATGTTATGCTATCATGTCATGATCATTTTTTTAATTGTCATCTATATATACGTCACCAATAATGACATATCCAACAGGGTGAAGAAGAACATAAACATGCCGGAGTGTTTGTTTCAAATGTTTGTTTCGATACCCAGGCAGTGTACAACTGTTTCTTGTATTTAAGGATAAAACAGACTTTTTCCGTCAAATTTCAGATGTGCTGATGATCTAAACTGAATTTATTTATCCCTTCACAAATTTTCAATTTTATACAGAGATATGAGGACAGAAATAAAGTAAAATTAAAAATATATAATATGTGTGCTTTTTTTACGGTGATTTTGTGTACACTTTTATTAAAAATGTATCGTTTTTCTGGCTTCACTTTTTCTCAGAATGTAAATTTATTTTTAAACTGTAATTGTTTTTGTAATAAACATTTACTTATTTCCTGAATATTTTATGAATAAAACCAAAATGTAAGGAAAATAGGCAACAATCTGATATATTATAGGGTTAATCTTATAAATTATCAAGTTAAATGACTTCATCGGCAAATAAATTTCAATCATGTATTGAGGTACAATTGAATTCCAATATCAATTTTTCTTTCCCGCTTTTACTAAAATGGGTAATTGGGAATTGGGAATGTCTGGTCGTCTGTCAGTCCGTCCGTCTTTCTGTCCGTCTTTCACACTTTCGTTCGTTTCCTCGCGATATCTCGAGTAGCTTCTGCGCTTTTGTAATGTATTTTTATATTAAAAACTCAATAAGAGTCCTCCTTAATTAGGCCACAGGGAGAAATTTCATCGCCAAATCTCAAAACCTTGAGATATCACGCAGAAACGAAAGTGTTACAGACAGATAGACAGCTAGACGGACGGACAGGATAGCTAGACCCAAATTAATATCCCTCCCTTTCAGTGAAAGCGAGGGAATTTTTTTTCTTCTAACATTTGAATGGGGTATCAGTTCTGAAAATGACTATATAACAAAGAGTAAGATAAGAAGTAAAAGACAAAATTATTCAAAATGAAATGAGACACCAACACAAATATATTATTCAGAATCATGTCTAAAAAAATCATTTCAAAGCTTACAATTTCATGACCTACATGTAATCAACCGACCAAGTTCAATCAGCGTAAAGCCTTTGAGTGCATGTAAATTTTCCAAAAAGTTATCGCATAAGGCTATATTATTTATATATGGCACTTTTCCAAAACAAACAGCAGTAGTTTGTGATTTTACATCATGCCTGGTGTGTTTATGCTTTTTGAGGTCATATTTTCTTTTAGCATGGCTGTAGAAACCAGAAAAGGGGAGGATGCCCCCAATAATTTTGCAATGAATAGAATACTATAGCCGTTCCCGGTAGCTCAGTCAGTAGAGCGCTCGCTATGTGATCGGGGGGTAGTGAGTTCACATCTCGGCCAAGACTGATCTAAGTTGATTAAAAAAAATGGGAAGCAGCTGTTCCTTCACCATCGGCACTTTGAAGTGGAAGTTGCAGGTCCTTTGGACGAGACCTTAAAAACCAAGGTCCCTTGTTAGCGGCAGGCGTTGGCACGATAAAGATCCCTCACTGCTCAATAGCCTTGAGTGCGGAGTAAAGGTCAAAATTTGAAGCCCTTCACCGGCATACGGCGAAGTCTCCATATGAGTGATAAATTCTCGATTGGGACCTTAAACAATATATAATCAATCAATGGAATACTACATGTACTATAATGCTACTATATGCTTGTGCCCCCTCAGTATAAAAACCGTATAATGACTTTTTTTGCTTGTCGAGTAATTTTTCAGAGTGCCCCCTCCCACGGAATACATTTTGTACTCCCTACGAGCCTCTTTAGTGTTGTATAAGCACAAAAACAATGTTGCATCGTTCTATTTTTTATGTCTCCTCAACTTCCTCTAATACAGTTATTAAATTAAGAAGTTAAAAGGAAATTAATCATTATCGCGCATTTGTTTTATAAAAACATTGTTAATACAACATTTTAAAAGTAAATGTAGGTCTCCCGAGTTACCCATTTGACTTAATCTGTTTTGGTTCCCGTTTGTCGATATATGTCATGTGTTCACAATTTTATTGTTTTTAAATATGCTTGAACAGCAGGAGGGTATATAGTAATCGATATGTCTGTCCGTCTTTATGTACGTCCGTCCGTCTGATATACTATACCCTCCTGCTTTTCAAGTAAATTTAAAAACAATAAAATTGTTGTATTAACAATGTTTTTATAAAACAAATGCGCGATAATGATTAATTACCGTTAAATTTAAAACTACGCCAGACGATGGACCAGATATGAAAAAGAAGACATTTACATCTTTTCAGAATAGATTAAATGTATCAGATCCATGTTAAAGTCACGTATTAAAAGACTGAGGGGAAAATGAAAACCATCTATCCTTCTGTGTTAAATAAACCAGACTGTGAAAAAAGAATTAGATAGATTACACGATCAGTATGTACTGGTTCCTGCCGACAAAGCAGGTAACAACATTGTCTTCGTTTGTAAGGCTCATTATATAAATTGCATTCTAGAAGAATACAATTGGTAATCCTACTTATACTCATACTTCTCTTTCTAAGGAAGAAATTCTTCAAAATCACCTGTTAGTTTGAATACTTTTAATATTCCACAAAGCCAAAATGAATTTGAACTACCTTATATATATTGGATTCCAAAACTTCATAAGAATCCTTACAAACAAAGATACATTGCAGGTTCCAGTAAATGTTCAACCAAGCCTCTTTCGTTACTTCTCACTAAGATATTAACAGTAGTGAAGGAAAAACTTCAAGAGTACTGTGCAACTATATATTCAAGAAGTGGTGTAAATCATATGTGGATACTTAAAAATTCTAAAGAACTTTTGGACAATTTGAAATAACAAGACTTTACAAAAATCAACAGCTTAAAAACTTACGACTTTTCAACTTTATACACAACAATTTCCCACGACAAATTAAAATCCAGGCTTTTTGATATCATTGACAGCTGCTTCTTCAATAAAAATGGAACTCGCAAATTTACTTATCTCGTCATTGGTCATTTGCAAAATTATTTTGTTAAAACAGATTCTGATTTCACACATAAATACTCTGAAGTTGACATCAAGAAGATGTTTGAGTTTCTGATTGACAATATCTATGTGGTTTTTGGAGACCAGGTATTCCAACAATCTATTGGAATTCCCATGGGTACAAATTGCGCTCCGTTTTTTTATATTCATATGAAGCAGAATTTATGCAAAATCTTATGCGTGAAAAGAAGAAAACACTTGCTGTGGCCTTCAACTCGACATTTAGATATATCGACGACGTATTGTCAATTAATAATGATAATTTCCATTCCTACTTCGATACGATATATCCTAGTGAGCTTGAAATAAAAGATACCACAGAGTCCGACACTTCTGCTTCATATTTGGATATTTTACTTGAAAAAGACACTAATGGTAATCTAACAACCAAGCTATATGATAAACGTGATGACTAACTTTTCTATCGTCAACTTCCCTTACTTATATAGCAATATACCTTCATCACCTGCATCCGGAGTATATATATCTCAGTTGATTCGATACGCAAGAGCATGCTCTACGTATGAACAATTTCTTAAACGAGGTAAATTATTGACAAGCAAGTTGATAAAACAAGAATATCAGCAGTCTCGTTTAAAGTCATAATTTCGTAAGTTCTATGGTCGATACAATGACCTTGTCAGCAAATACAATTTATCACTGAGTCAAATGCTGACTGCATTTTCATACCAAATGTTAGTCCATTATTTATACACTGAATTGACGACGGATTTTTTCCGTTATTTCCTGATCATGAGAACGAGTACCCGGCGGGTGTGACCGGTCGGCAGGGGATGCTCACTCCTCCATGGCACCTGATCCCACCTCTGATGTTTCGGAGGTCCGTGTTTGCTCTGCTCTGACTTTGAGATTAAATACTGTTCGTTATCTCCATATCCTTCTTAAGGATGAATGACTGTATATTAGAGGCAGTTGAGGAGACATCAAAAGAAGAACGATGCAACATTGTTTTTGTGCTTATACAACACTATAGAGGCTCGAAGTTCAGACAAATCTAAAAAATTCCCCGACAAGCAAAAAAAGTCATTGTACGTTTTTTATACTGAGGGGGCACAAGCATATAGTATCATTATATTACATGTAGCAATGTTTTCTATAGCATTCTATTGATTGATTGTGTAACAGAGTTTAAAGTGGCAAGGTGTTGTGTTGTAAATAGTGAGGCCACGCTCCTACTAGCACTAGCTAGTGGGTTAACCCTTTAGCTCAGTCGGTAGAGCGTTGGATTTTAAATCTGAGGGTTGTAGGTTCGAGTCACAGTGTTGACACCCCTTTAGCTAATCGATCATAATTGTTTGTTTATTGTTTAACGTCCCTCTCGAAAATTTATCACTCATATGGAGACATCACCGAATGCCGGTGAAGGGCTTCAAATTTTGACCTTTACTCGGCACTCAGGGCCATTGAGAAGTGAGGGATCTTTATCGTGCCAACGCCTGCCGCTAACAAGGGACCTTGGTTTTTAAGGTCTCATCCAAAGGACCTGCAACTTTCACTTCAAAGTGTCGAGCGCATGGCGAAGGAACAGTTGCTTCCCATTTTTTATCAACTTAGGTCAATCATGGCCATCAAACGAGCAAGCTCAGCCAGTTGTGTTGTCTTCTCAAAGCATCCGTTGTATGCTTTAACAAGTCAGTTCGCCAAATTGCATCGGGATCGAAATGATGTAATGAAAAGGAAAGTAAAACTCATAAAAACTGAATAACTTAAAAATCTCTTTTAAACCAATGTTTATGTCGTAGATTTAAATACATAAATAAAATACCTTCAACATACTTTACAAAAGACAGGTATCTTTTCAATTAACGCGTCAAACACTACATACGATAGATATGAATTAATACCACTGTATGCTTAACTGCGTAAAACACATTTCACGATCAGATGCGAACCAGTTTAATTACTTCGAACCAGGTTTCAAAAACTGTTTGAAAATGTGAAGTATGATTGTACAAAGCTTCTAGAAATAAAGAAGCATAAATGACTTTCTTATTTAAGTTGAATTTAAATTTACAGATTACCGTTGTGTTAAATAGGGATTTGCTGCAGAACTACCTCCCAGAATTCCAAAACGCGCAAGCGCATTTGAAGTTCTTCGTATCATAACTAGTCAGCCTGCGGGCTGACTAATTACATTTTCATAAAGGTTCTGGTCAAAGAAAACTGTAAAAGATTTTTCTTATGTATTCTTATGTCATGATTTAAACAAACTTAAAACTCACTACAAAAGGATGTAACCACTTGAGTTCCATCTTTCTTGGCCCAGTGGTTCTTGAGAAAAAGATTTTTAAAGAGTTTTTTATGTATTCCTATGTTAAAATTTAATATCCCATTGTGGCCACACCCTACTCCCGGGGATCATGATTTGAAGAAATCTAAATAAAAACTACATGATGCTTCCACATGAGTTTCATATTTCCCGGCCCAGTGGTTCTTGAGAAAAATATTTTTAAAACATGCAAATAATATTTCACTAATTCACAATTATCTCCTCTTAAAAGGGGGCGTAGCCCTTCGTTTGATCAAACTTGAAATATACTTTGAGGCATGTTTGGTCGAAATTGGCCAAGTGGTTCTTGAGAAGAAGATGAAAATGTGAAAAGTTAACAACGACAACAATGACGACAGACAACGGACAAATTTCGATCAGAAAAGCTCACTTGAGCCTTTGTCTCAGGTAAACTAAAAACGTACAAGATATAGTTATACGTGTTTTTTCTTGTAAAATAACATTAAGAAGAGGTGTATTGTATCCATAGGTATATTGTATTCATGGATGAATCCATAACAATTTCGTATGCTGCAAAATTCAGACAGGGCTTTGCGTATTTATTTTCGTAGATTTTTTTTATACAAAATAAAATGTTCTCAAATACTTATGTGTAATATGAATAAGGTTTTTATTTAAAAACAAAAACAAGAAAACCTCTTTAGATAATGTAACTGCATTTAAAAAAAAAATTAGCCACACACTTCTAATGAGTCTGTGGGCTGTTCAGTAAGGATATGGAGATAACGATAATGTGCTGAACTCTATGACATACTGCACAGATATCACATGGCATTAAGTTTGACTCTCTCTCATGATTGAATCTTTAATGAATATTGATATTAATATCAGTTTATGTGACCACTTTTCATTTCATATTTTCATTTTGAGAAGCTGTAAAATAAGGGCTATTTGAGACGCTTCATTGAAAATGAATGGGAAAGAATCAGTAAACTAGAGTGAAAATAAATGGTTTATTAAAGCTGCTGTAAAACTTGATAAGAAACCCCCCAAAAATTCATTGAAATTTGTGAAATTTACATCATCCATTTTCTGTTTTATAGACACCTGAGCAAATGGATTTTATTGAATACTTATGACATAATTGGCATTTAAAATGGGTATCGTCTTTGGCGACAAGGACTTACAACAACCAATGTTCTGTTTGCCATAATTCAACAATATATCACTGACGATGTTTGATTGACTTTAAGACACATAGTAAATTTTGATATGAATCACTTTGGAGGTAGTTTACACTATTTTAAAGAAACATTTGGCTCAATGATCACCCTATGTTTTGAAAAATGAGTGAAAACGACAGCATGTAAATTATCTAAACATGTATTTAACATGATCAGAAATTGTAGTTATCGACGTTTGTCTGAAATTCAAACAGATAATGAAACTTGAATCCATTGCTTTAAACCTTCAGAACAAATTTACAGTAAGATACACTTGACAAAACCATGAAAGATCCGAAAAGAGTAAAGAATTGCAAGAGGACAAAGATAGATTTATATGCAATGTTCTTAAATGTTAGTGGTCTTGTTGTTCAGGGTTAGGGTTAGGGTTACCCTAACCCTAACCCTGAGACAGTTCAATTTCTGGAGGAGTTTAAGAAAGCAACACTTTTGCAAAAATCGAAATATTTAACAGAGGAAGGAACCAGAATGAACTATGCACTACATTAAATGTTTTCATGACAGCGTCCAAACCCATGCTCACTGATGAGTAAAGGTCCTATATTTTCTTGCAAAGTATATACCGTGGTAAAAAGTGGGGGGAGGGGGGGGGGGCAACCACCTTTTCATTAGACATTTCCTATAGTAAAGGTAATGTTGGGAGAAAAAGTGGGGGGCCAGGCCCCCCCTGGCCCCCCCGGATACTACGTGCCTGTATATGAAGTGTGAAAGCCCTAGCCCTGACGATTTGTATTGTTTTATAGACTTTGAGATTGAATACTGTTCGTTATCTCCATATCCTTCATTCAAAAGTTATGGTCAAGGTTAATTTTTTTTTATAAGTACAGAAATCTCCAAAGTCAAGGTCAAAAGGTCAAATTGGTTGCTATCCAATTAAAGGTCGTAATAATACATATGTGTTAAAAAATTTTGTGTAAAGTGGGTCAAGCTTAAAGGTCAAGGTCAAAAGGTCAAATTGGTACCCAAAGAAAGGTTTTGTCATAAAGAATACACATATGAAATATGAAAGTCATAGCTCCACTGAATCAAAAGTTATGGGTAAGGTTTAAGTTTTTGTAACCAACGGACAAACTGACAGTCAGACAAATGAGATTTAATGTTCCCTCGCTTTCGCGAAAGCGGGGTACAAGACAGACGAATGAGATTTAATGTTCCCTCGGTTTCGCGAAAGCGGGGGACAAGACAGACGAATGAGATTTAATGTTCCCTCGGTTTCGCGAAAGCGGGGGACAAGACAGACGAATGAGATTTAATGTTCCCTCGGTTTCGTGAAAGCGGGGGACAATCAAGTTCCATATTTCTATCATTTATGTTATCTATCCATTTATGTAACAATCAACAGTTATATATTAAATGAAAAAGTATGTGCAAATTTTGTTACTTTCTGTCATGAGAGGAAGCTACTTCAAAATATACATACCCCATATACTCACATTATAATAAATAGTTTTAAATTATTAATGGGTTATACACATGTAATAAAAAAAACACTGAGACAACAATTTTTTTAATAGTTAAATTAATTTAAACAGAATCCGTATATTGCTTCCCTGAAAATTCCTCGTAAAGAGGATTAAAATTTGTTTCAATAAATTCAATATACAGTCTCGTGTCAAAAGTATTCGTAAAAACATGGCGTCACGGAGATTGAAATTCGGTTACGCGTTTGTTTTAGACATCGCTTTTAGAAACGAAAGTAGAGTTATCTCTCTTACTCTATATCAAACTTCACTTGGACAGAGATTTATCACGTAATTAGTTGATGGCGTATTTTTCCGTCTGCATTAGTTACTTTCGGTCTGTAAACAAACATGGGTAGGAAGGGGAAAGAATTATGTTTAGAAGAGAAACATTCTATTTTATCACTGAGACAAGCAAGTTTGACACTACAAGAAATATCGAATATTATCTGAAGGCCATTATCAACAGTGCATACGCTTTTGAAGCGTCAGAAAACAACTGAAAATGTTGAAAACAAACCAAGAAGTGGCCGACCCAAAAAGTGCAGTGCACAGGATGAACGACAAATTTTTCGAATGGTGAAAATGAATCGCAGGCAAAGTTTGACGGAATTAACGAATGTTAGAAATGAAACTGGTCCTGGAAATGTCTCAGAAAGCACTGTGAAAAGAATTTTAAATTGAGATGGATATAGAAGAAGACTGGTAAAGAAAAAAAATGCGTGTGCGCGAAGTGAATAAAACAAAGCGTGTGAAATGGTGCAAAGAAGCAAAGAAGAGAACCGTGGATGACTACTGGAAAAAAGTTATTTTTACAGATGAATGTAAGGTTATGATCGATGGCGATCGACGTGTATATGTATGGAGAAAAGCCGGAGAGGAATGGGATCCACCGTGTATTGCACCACCCGCCGGGCGACGTTTGGATTTAATGATCTGGGGATGCATTACTTATAATGGAGTCGGCACACTTTGTGTTGTAGATGGGAATATAAATGCTCAGAATTATACAGATATAATTGACAATCATCTTTGGTCCGTCGTTGCTGCACATTTTCCATCAGATGATTACCTTTTTAAAGACGATAATGCCCCCGTTCATAGGGCCAGGTCTGTGAAGGAATTTATGGCACAAGAGAATATTCCGACAATGGAATGGCCTGCTCAAAGCCCTGACCTGAATATAATTGAAAACTGTTGGCGAAAACTTAAACAGGAACTGTGTAAAAGGGTACAGAATTTGAGAACCGCAAATGATCTGGAAACGGCCATTCGACAAGTATGGGAAAATATCCATCATAACTTCATCCAGGACCTTTACAGGAGTATTCCACGCAGAATCCAAGCGGTTATAAAGGCAAAGGGGTGTTTAACAAAATATTTAGGTAATATTAAACTTATAAAATGATGTAGACTGAAGAAAAATATCGATGACCTAATTTTGTTTACATCGCCGCCATTTTGTTTTTACGAATACTTTTGACACTAGACTGTACATGTAAATACTAAGTAAAAAATTCTTAAGTTTAAATATATATATATATATATATATATATATATATAGTTGAAAATAGTTCACAGTCGATGTCACACAGGTGAAAATAATTATAAAAGAAAAAGAAAATGAAGTTTCCAAATTTCATTTAACACAAGCGCTTTCTGGATTTCATAATCCGTCTTCAGGTGTACATAAATTGAACTGATTGTTTTGCTTAGTAACGTTAACTATGACGTCATGACGTCATGAGAGTCTTTGCAGGGAAGGAAGTAATCTATGACGTCATAGTATGGCTACGTTGCGTAAAAGTTAGGGAAATTCAAATTGGACAATAATGGACAATAAATCACATATTTTTCAGTCTCAATAAACAAAGCAAACAGAAATTCTAATTGATGATATATAAAAAATTAGGTAATTTCTCAATGTTAATGTTTGTTCAATTTTGGTGAAAAAAGATCTATGAAGTAGTTTTCTTTTGCTAATCTCATTGCAGTGGAATCGTTCCTAAGTTTATAAAAGGGGAACACACAGTAGTTTCCTTGTGAGCAAATATCGAAATGTTCACTGCATGGCGTGTTTCTGAGGCTCGGATTGTTAATTTGTTGGCGATGTACGCGCATGCGGGCGGTTAATTGGGTCCCGGTCTGGCCGATGTATTCCTCTCCGCAGTTGTTACACGTGATACAATAAAGGAGGTTTTTGCTCTTGCAGGTCATATTTTCATTCACAAGAAATGTTTTTCCACACTTGAAAATAATAGAGGATCCTGTTCGTAGGTTAGGACAGGTACCGCATCTCGGATCACCGCATCTTGTTACGGAATATTGTTCTGGAGTGGTGTTGAATTTAGCTCTGGTCAATAGTCTTTTTAAATTTGGCGGTTGTCTTTGGCTGCGAATCAAATCCGATTTTGGTATAAGTTGATGAAGATCATTATCCCGTTCAATGATGGTAAAATTCTTTCTTGCCTCTTGAAATATATTAATGTGTTTCGGATTGAATGTTGTTACAAAAGGGATTAAGAATGGATCTTTGTCCTTTTTTCTGGTTGTTCTTAAAATATGCTGCGGAATTTTCTTGGATTCTTCTATGGCAGAAAGGATAAGATTTTCTGGATAATGTTGTGCTAGAAGAAATGTTTTTAGTTCGGTCAACCTTTGATTTCTAGTTTCTGTATCTTTCACAATCATACAAATCCTTCTGGCTAAGTTGTAAGGGATATTTCTTTTGGTGTGAGTAGGATGGCACGAAGTGAAGTTTAGATATTGGTGCGTATCCGTGGTTTTATAAAAAATATCCGTTAAAATAAGTGAGTTTTGCTTTGTGACCATGACGTCAAGGAAAGGAATAGAAGAATCACTGTGCTCCATTGTGAATTGAAGATTTGGGTTTATTGAATTTAGTAACGTGTAGAGTGTTTGTAATTCCTCTTCTGATTTGTTCCAAAATAGAAAACAGTCATCTAAAAATCGTTTCCAATAATCCCTTAAATGTTTTCCAATCTCTTGGCCCAGTTCATCGGAAACCTTTTGATACAATGTTTCTTCAAAGAATCCCATAACAAGGATGCTGTATGTTGGTGCCATTTTAGTCCCCATGGCGGTTCCTTTGATCTGTTTATAAAAATCTCCATCAAAATGAAATGTGTTGTTTTCCAGTATAAATCTAACCGAGTCTAGGATAAATTCTGAAGAAATGTTTCTTGGAATTAACTCTGGGTACTTTTCAATCCAAAATTTAATGGCTTCTAGTCCAAGATCATGTGGAATATTAGTATATAGACTCTTCACATCAAAGGTTACAAGTAGTGTATCTGGCTCCACGTTTTCAGGAATTTTGTTTAAAAAATCCATGCTATCTCGTATGTAGCTCGGGACTTTTACACACAGATCCTTCAAGAGTATATCTATAAAATTACTCAGTCTATGAGTGGGACACGCAGGACCAGCCACAATCGGTCGAAGTTTCAGATCTGTTGGTTCTTGAGTAGCAATGTATGTTCCGTTCTGTTCCTCTATGGCCGTTTTAATATCACTGCTTTTATGTATTTTAGGTAGTCCATAAAAGTTGCTGGTTTTCATTTCAAAGTTTATTAAATAGTCAAGCTCATCCTTTTTTAATAAATTTTGATGTTTTTTGCATAATTGTTTGAGCTGTCTCATACTATGACGTCATAGATTACTTCCTTCCCTGCAAAGACTCTCATGACGTCATGACGTCATAGTTAACGTTACTAAGCAAAACAATCAGTTCAATTTATGTACACCTGAAGACGGATTATGAAATCCAGAAAGCGCTTGTGTTAAATGAAATTTGGAAACTTCATTTTCTTTTTCTTTTATAATTATATATATATATATATATATATATATATATATATATATATATATATATATACCGGTACTTAAAATACAGCATAAAATGTACGTCGTTAATTATTATTTTTTAATTCAAAAGAATGAAAACAATATCTGTAATATAACTCATCATAACGTACATGTTCTTCGTAATAAAATTTTAGAAAGTGATAAATAACAAATGAAATGTCATAATCATCAGTATCTTTACATATAGTATATGAAAAGATGAAGGCGTTCTATTTTCATGTGGGATTGTAGGTCATGGGTTAAGTAAACGTTAGAAACATAATTAGCTATGTTCAGGTATAATTTGTCCGACTGTGTGCATCTGGCCGTGACGGAGTGTTAGGTATGCTCCGGTATATCTTGTTCGACTGTGTGCACAAGACCGTGACGGAGTGTTAGGTTTGCTCCGGTATAACTTGTCCGACTGTGTGCACCAGACCGTGACGGAGTGTGAAGAATTTATCTCTACTTATACTCTTCTTATCAAGCTCCTCTTCAAGCTTTGTCCGAGGTTCCAAATAAAACTGTACATATAAAAGTTAGAGTTATTGTCGAAATCTATTATTCAGAGATTTATTAAGTGGTTCACAAAAAAACTTAGTAATGGCTACCAGTATTAAATTAAGGCCAAATAAAAGTCTGACATTAGTGAAACGGACCTCTTGTGTCATCTTGAACGTTCCCCAATGTATACCCAAGGCATTCTTTGCTTCAACGTCTTCAAATATTTTCACTGCCTCTTCCGGATCTACATGTATAGGTCTCATAAACAATCTATATGATAAAAATAAATTAAATTCTGTTCATCTTCATCATCAGAATACCAGGAGAGATAGAGATAGATAGATTGATTGATTGATTGATTGTATACTGTTTAACGTCCCTCTCCAGAATATTTCACTGATATGGAGACGTCACCATTGCCGGTGAAGAGCTGCAAATTTAGGCCTATGCTCGGCACTTACGGCCTTTGAGCAGGGAGGGATCTTTATCGTGCCACACCTGCTGTGACACGGGGCCTCGGTTTATACGGTCTCATCCGAAGGACCGCCCCATTTAGTCGCCTTTTACGACAAGCAAGGGGGTACTGAAGACCTATTCTAACCCGGTACCCCAAGGGGCTAGATAGATAGAGAGAAATGGTCAGGGATCTTGTTACCAACTTCTAAAATGTACGAGTTCAACTTTATTAACTTTTTCTATGAATCAAAGGACACCATCTTCATCAGATACTCTTTTATAAGCTTACCTTGGATAGTAGGCTCCTATTGGGATTGCAGCAAAGTCTATAGGCCCGTACTTTCTTCCGATCTGTTTAAAACCACTACAGTAGCCTGTATCTCCAGCAAAGTAGAAACTCTTCGTGGGTCCCTTGACTATCCAACTACACCAGAGAGTCTGAAAACATATTCAAAAGAATATGATGATTTTTAAAGAAATAATTCTTTCCTAGACGGAATAGAAATTCATAAAAAAATTTGCTGTTGGTTAATGTTTAAGCAATTTCTAGCACTTGTAACTATTCATGAATTGGATTCAAAAACTTTTTTTGCAAGGTTTACTTGTTTATATAAAGCATACCTCTGAAAAAATCCAGCTATTTATAATTATTTGCAAGTTTGACGTTTACCTATTATTTGTCCTTTTTGCCACAAACTCTTACAGTTTACCTTCCCATAATCCCATAAACTACGTTGACATCGATGTTGACAAGGGACGCTAGCAATCTTAAAATCTGGTCTTCCAGGTAACTCCGCTTCTTCCCACCATGACAATTCAATCACGTTCTTACAACCTGCATTCAACATCCATTCCTTCGTTCCCGCCGCTACAAACCAAGTGATTTTATCACTGAACTTGGAATTCAGGCTTTGTACACTACCAGGGTCTAGGTGATCGAAGTGGTTATGACTGATAATAACATGGTCTATATGTGGTAGATCTTCTATTTTGCAGGGTGGAGGACGGTATCGTTTTGGTCCCATAAACTGTACAGGGGAGGACCTATACGAAAACATTGGATCGGTGAGAATAGTAACTCCGTCCATTTGTACCAACACACTGGCATGGCCTATCCACATTATTTGAAGCTCAGATTGTGGCGGGTTCCGTAATTTTTGGAAATCAGGGGTTTCCACTGGTAGGGTTTTATCCAACTCCTTTCGTGAAAAAAAAAATTAAAAAATATATGGTTAATTATTGCACAAATGTATTATATAAAATGTATTATATATATCTTTTGATTTTCGTTTCTTAAAATTCAACCTATATTTCGTCAGTCAATGCCAAAATATAGACGGTGCAACTGTAGATGTGAACTTTTACAAGCATTTATGTAAAACTTTATCCCAGGATGAGCAATATACAAGATAATTGACTTTAAATATAAGCAAATTTGAGCTCAGATTCAAGATTGACAGAGGGTATTTCAAGACAGTTTATATGTTTTTTTTGTCTATTATTAACATGTATTTTATTTTGTTTTCATTCATATTTCTCGTTTCTTTTTTTTTTCAAATGAATTAAGACTTTAAGAACTAGCCAAGTTTGATAATTCCATAAACTCAGAATGTACTAGAATATCTTTATGTCATATGGTTTTCTAACACATAAACGCCTCATCTTTCAAGAAAATTACGGAGACATTTTTCATTAGAGCTCTGAGTTTCTTTAAATTTTATAATTTCAGCTTACTTTCATCTTTTGAATGTTTATTCATATAGGAAAAAAATCAGTTTGACATTGGTACAGACCCTCTGATTAGGTATTTTGCTGAAGTCTTCACCCCTGGTCCGTTTGAAGATGTTCCCAATCCCACGTGTAGTCTCCCATGTGTCAAACGGATTTTCATATCTTCCGTTTTTGTATATGGGACGAATAAGGTCTTGGGCTGCACTGTCCATTGTCTTCTGAAAAAGCAAACATATTATTTAGCCTTAGACTAAATTAAAATACACGAAGTTTGTAAGATTACGTAATATCTATAACATTAGTTGATTTCCTCTGGAAATTCGTATAATATAAATATAATATTAAGAGAAATCTTCGTCATTAAGAATGGGCGGAGCGGAGAACAGAACCCCAGCCAATCAAATGATTAATGAATCAAAAATAAACTCATCCCACGGTTGTGACACATATACTGCCTAATGCCTTATTCACATTTCCCGGCCGGTGTGCGTAGACTGGTGGTAATTCGTGGTGTACGTGAGCGATGCCCCAACATCGGTCCACATCGTCCTAGTAGTCCTTAAAGTATCAGTTACATTATCCAGGGATGGTGTGTACGATGGGCAACCAATGCGTTTTATGATAAAAATGGCATGGTTGCCGGCCGGACTTACAAGGCCCAGCGATGCATTGCTTATCATAAAAGTATGTTTTAGGGTAATCAGCCGATGTATTTTACATTGGTGAACATCGTTCGTACGTCGGTTGACTACACGCCAATGTTTGGTCAACATCAATCGAGGATCCGCCGATGTCTGTTGCCCACAACTCAACCCCCCCCCCCCCGATAACCTCAGATTAAATGGACACTAGACGGTGCTCGACCATACATCGGCCAATCCTTGAATGATTTGTTAATGATGGGTTCTTTTTATACAAATTGTATACATGTGTTCATTCGATATTAATTGAAAAACTATTCTTTTAAAATTAATTAATGATATAAAGTCGTATTAATAGCTAGTGTTTTCTACAAGAGAATGTAGTAAATAATAAGTAAGAAATTGATACATTAATAAAGGAATGTATAGATTTATTGATCGAGTTTCATGTCGGAAAGATGGGACATGCTTCTTTAGTCGTTTAAATTGATACACTAATGTCAACATATTATCATTAAAAAATATTAAGAATACAAATGTAGATATATTTACCTTCACCGCCTTATAATTATTTACTGGCAGATTAATTAGTATGGAATGAACAGATGAATGTTCGTAAGTCCAACACGAATCATTTAGTTACAAGTCTCTTTCCTATAAACATGATAATGTTTGTTTTCATTTCCGACATTTTTCAAATACATATGTAGTACTTTTAGTAACAGATCGGAAGACTTTACTTATGAAAAATTTAAAGAAAAAATCATAAATATATCATTGAATATATCATAAATATATCAATATCTGAGTTTTGTAAATCTATCAATGACTTAGACATAAGTGTGGTGCTGTCACTGACATTACAGTTAGTGCACAGAAGATGTGGTGACAAAGTTTATGCTCATTGAACTCTTTTACCTAGACTTAGTGCAACATGTATGCATATATGTGTAAATGTTTTTTTTCTTCAATTCCTATCAATAATTTGTAATAAATACTTTTAAAATTCCATTTTATTTACTTAAAAAAAATTGACTTGCCGCACAGGTAAATTCCGGAAATGAAAACAAAATTATGTCGGATATAAAAACAAAAAATATAAAAAATGAAATTTAAAAAATGTCGGAAATGCTATGCATATTTCCGGAAATGAAACGCAGCGGTTTCAGACCTATTCAAAGGCTAATTATTATATTTACTAGATCTCTGCATTTCATTTCCTGAATTTTGCATTTATTTGCATTTTCCGACAATTTTTAATATCATTTCGGAATCCAACAATTTTATTTTCATTTCCGACATTATTTATTTATTTTTAGGTCTTTCCACCTTTCTGTGGAAAGACCTATTGATTTTCTTCTGTTTCTTCTTTTCCTTTTTAGGTCTTTCCACCTTTCTGTGGAAAGACCTATTGAAATTGGTCTGTTTATTAGGTCTTTCCACCTTTCTTTAAAAGACCTCTTGAAATGCTAATTAGGTTTCTCCACCTTTCTGTGGAAAGATCTCTTGAAATGCTTATGTTTATTATTATTCTTTTTCCGCCGGACTTTTGAAACCGCAAGACTTATCGAAAAACTTTGTAGTTCATGATACTGGATATCAAAAGTTATTCCGAAAAATGACCCAACGTATTTGAACGTTGACCCCTTACTCAGTTATTACCGCTTTTGTCGTAAAGCTTGTTATCGCTACTCCTTCAAAACAATAAACCGCAGTGTTTCCAGACCTTCACCTATGTCTACGACTTAATTAATAAAGTAAACAATATTTTCTTGTAATATTTTGAATACAGAATGACTCTGATATTATTCTGACTTCATTGGACTATGAAACAAAAATTTGGGGAAATAGGGGATTTTTAGGGGCCAACGTTGAAATCAGACCTTTGCCAGTTAATTTTTTATTACTCAATAAATTTTCAAACATCGGATTTGAGTTCAGCATAAAGAGAAAAATCTAAAAAAATGTGGTCCGTGGGTCACTTTTTGACCCTTTAAAGGAGTTTTAGAGACCTGAAATATTGTATTTTTAAGTCTTTTAAAAAATGGTGATGCAAGAGTTATCTCTCTTTGTTAACCTATTTGGAGTCTAATATGCTCTCTGGGTTTTAATTTTGGCATGCAAATAAAGAGTACTTTCAGTTTTATGAGTCCCTTAATATTGCCTATGGAGATTTCTATGTTAAGTTTGAAATCATGATTGTTCCATTATCTCAAAAGGTAGGCAAGCAATTCTCGTGAAATTTCATATGAATATTGAATCTAGCATTATCTCCAGGTGGAAAGGTCATGGAAATAAAAATCCCTAAAATAGAAAGGATTTTAGGGGGTCAGTACAGAAAACGGTTTTTTCTCTGTAACATTTTTAATTCTCAACCAATCTTCAAACTAATTTTGGAATTACATCAAGCATAAAGGGTACAGTTTAAAAATTATGGGCCGTGGGGTCACTTTTTGACCCCTTATAGGAGTTTTAGTGGATTGAAAAACAGTACATTTTCGTATGTGTTTAATAAACACGAAAGAGTTATGTCTCTTTGAGTAGACACTCATGTACAAAGAGAATTGTTGTTTCCAATTAAATATTGATCTCAAAAGAACTTTTGCAATATTGTATTATATGATTTTTTTAAATTGTAAAATATTGATTTTTCTTTTAAGATTCTTTATTTTAAGGGGTCGAAAAGCCCTCCGTTTTTGTTGAACGACAAAAAGATCTAGTTTTATATGTTTCGTTTATTTAATTTTTTTCTCATTTTCACAGATGGTAACATTGTCACATAAATATACAAAATCATACAAAAACAAAATATTGATTCAACTTATCATGGCTTTGCTGGTCGAAAGAAGATATATTTCTTTAAAAAATCTTTGATTTCCAAATAAGACAGCATGTTACCCAAGAGAATCATGATTTGAACAAACTAAAATATTAAACTTCTCGAGCGAGAGTCATGGCGATTTTGGATATAATTGGTCATGCTGTTCTTGGAAAAGAATAGGAAAATGTAAGAAGTTTACAGACGGACAGGTTACTAGACAGTCAGACGGACAACAGACAAAATGTGATCATTAAAACTAATTTGAAATTTAAGCTCGTGAACAAAATGAGATTTTGATTGATGCTTAAAACTATTTATCAAAATGATTTAACATGTAATTATAACCTTATATGATATTATTTAATTTAAGATTTGAGTTACTTAAGTATTAAGTATACCGTTAATTGACGTTTTGGTAAGTTACTTCCCTTCACCTGAGACTGAAGTTGATGTATCAATCTGCGTAACATGTCTCCTAGCATCGCAATGTCAATCACTCTCTCTGCTTATCTTAATAATCAATGTTGAATTTCAACTTAGAAATGAAATTGTATCATCAAGTAACATGTGACCGGTGTACTAAATACAGTATACAGAGTAAAATCAGGATCTTTATAATCACGATGTACGGAGAGATTATTTAATATTTCTAGAATAGTAGTACGTTTGTGGCAACGCACTTTGAAAAAATTACGCACTTTGAAAAAATTTTTCAAAGTGCGTAAAATTTTTCAAAGTGCGTTAAATTTTGGACACACTCAACGCACTTTGAAAAAAAAAATTCAAAGTGCGTTAAGAATGCACATAATAATTTTTTACCATGGAGGCATTTAAAAAAAAAGATATGAATGAAAATAAAAATTCTAGACTTAGAATAGAGGAAATCAAATTGTAATAATTATATCTTTAAAACTTTTTTTAAATTTACATGAACTCATTTAACCTCATTGAGAACAAGGAGAAGACGAGTAGAAGGTCTCTCATCCCAACTCTTTTTTTCTTAAACATTGTACATAGCCGTCGGTAGCAAATTGAAAGTTGACCCCACAGCTAAGCCCCAATTTTGAATGCATACATGTATATATTATGTATATCTTTGCAAAATATTTATGTGCCTACATGTAAGCCCCCTTTCCGGTACTGATGCCTATGCCACACCCAAGAAATTTTATTTTTTCAAAGTGCGTTGACTTGGTCCCAAAATTTAACGCACTTTGAAAATTTTTTTCAAAGTGCGTAATTTTTCAAAGTGCGTTGTAACATACGTTTCATGTCCAGAAAAATACCAACCTTTTATGACTCGCCTATAAGTTGGACATAGACTTTTGGACTAAAATTTAACTCCTTCCCCCTAAAAACAACGTATAGGCGAATATATACGATAAGACTTTTGAATGATGTTTCCTTCCATGAGGACTCTTTGAATTTTGTATATTGTATTTATATATATTTGATAAATCTTAGTATGATAAATCTTTAATTGGTGATAAGAAAATAACCCATTTTCTTTTTTTCACCTAGTGCTTCCAGCCTCAATTCTCTGTTCCATCTCCATCTCAACACTTCTCTAGTAAAGTTGAGATGGACAGGCCTCTACATGGCTGTATAGATATACTTAGCATATCTATTTTTTAATTTTTTTTCTAAAAAAATAAATTATAAATAAATAAATACACCACCGGGTCACCTAGTTGGAGAGACTGAGACTGGTGGACAGCCATGCATGTAGTACAATGTCAACTCAATAAACAGGGCAAATAAAGATGGGAGTTGATACAATTTAAATATTACCGGTGACAAAAAGGGAGTGTTTGTAATAAATGATTAACGTAAGTCATAGGTTTAACCAAATAAAAAAAATGGGGGGGGGATGTTATAAACTTTCTAAAAGTTCAATATATACTGCGATTATGGTTACTATTAGATAAACAATGTAGATTTTATGAATTATTTTATGTTCGTGTATTTGTCCTAGGAATCAATCATGATAGGGGTTAGTGTCCTGCCTCTTTTCCTACTAGAATGGAAACATGACATGAATTCTTCGTAGAGAAAACAGTTAAAATGTCGAAGCGAGGAGGCGATATCCAGTGACTTGAGTCTATAAAGTAGGCTTTTTTAATCGATTAGGAGTGTGAGACCAAGAAAAGGGGTGATATTTCGTGAGATGGGACCTAGGGAAAGGAGTCCATATATTTTTTATTTCAAAAGAATAGGAACTTAAGTATAAATCAAGTAAAAATGGGTTGAGGGATAAACACAATCCGAGTTCAAAGGTCACCGTTTTTCAGAAAACCATAGTAGAAGCTCCTTTTCCTTAGAATCCAATTGGTTTTGAAAGTAATTTTTTTTAAAAGTAGATTGGGATTAAAAACAATTCGTATTTAGTTTTCGGAGGGTATGAACCAATCTAGATTTTTTTATTAAAAAATCATAGACTCTGCGTCTAAAAATCTAATAGGACGTGATGCATGAACCATGAGGTATTGATTTATTTTTTGTAAAGAAAGCTTCCTAAAAATATTTCTTTGAGACTGGAGCTAATAATAAAAAAAATTAGTAATGCCAATTTTAAAAAAAAGACATGCCCCCCCCCCCCCGAATTTATGATAAGTTTGATAGAAAATCAGAGAGAAAAAATGACATTTTATGGGCCTTAAGTGAAAAACAGGGTTCCCCTAAGAATTTAGGGGAAAAATGATGCGGATTTGATACAACTCCGCAACTTCTTGACTGTTTAAAAAGCATCTTTTCTAAAGAGTTGGGTGGCTCTTAAAAGAACCGTTTGATTTTTTTTTAAACTGTTAAAACAGCGCCGAGGAACGAATGTCTGGAAGTTCTGAAGTGAAATGAAGGCGAACCAGGAAGTGAAGTCTGGAAGTTCCTCTTCTTCTGAACTAAAGGGCTCTGAGAAAGCGTGGGAAGACATGCTCTGTGCTGGAGAAAAGGGCTCTGTGCAGTGAGTGGATGTCGTATTCCAGTTCTGGGTCAGGGTTTGCAACTCTTCGATATATTCTACAACAGCTCTTAAAATCTCCACTTTGCTCATCTTCTTGTTTTTCTTTCCGTTTAGAAGATGTTCTCGCAGAGTTTCAAAGCTAAGGATGAGCTCTTTTACTCGGTTCCGTTCCCTTTGATTTCATCGAGCCAGATTTTACTTATTCATGTTGACCGCTGATGGATTCAACCACAGAATGATCTTCAAGTTAAAAAAGCATAAAAGCATATTTATGCAGTGTATGACGTCATAATGCATGATGCGTGCTGAGCAGGTCCGGGTGTCCTCTTGGCGGGAAGCGCGTGTCCAGAAAGGGACCGGGTAAAGACCACCTGGCCAGGGGCTGAGTGGGATAAAAAGTACCCCAAGTATAAAAACCAGGGTTTAGATCCTCATTTCGTTACACACCTTGTCAGAAGTTAACCGTGTTTTTTTTTAAACCAAGGCATAAGCAATGATGAAAGCAATCCTAATTATGTGACACCTGCGAGCTATCTACAAGATCCATTACCTACCATGCCTGAGAGTCAGGATGCTATGGGTCTGCAGTTAGGAATGTTTAATGTACCCTGAAACCATGAATAAAGAAGATATGGCCATCTTGACCACCAGGTTAGAAAGCATAGTGAACACACTGAATAAGATTCAAGAGGAACAAGATCAATTTGAAGAGAGGGTAGCGACTGACTTGGGTTACTTAAAAAATAAATTACCCCGGATGGATTTGAAAGTCAACAAACTACAAGGGACCCCGGATCAAGAAGGAAAGTCCCCAGAAATTCCTACGAACACCGTAAAGAGTTAGGGCACTTGACGCCTGATTTTCCCAAGAAAGACTTATGTTACAAATGTGGACAATTCGGACATTGGAGTAATCAGTGTGACCAAAAGGATGAAAAGACAGAAAAAAAATCCTCAGGAGAAAAAATTACAGGATAACAGACCTGGGGACCAGCCTAAGAAAAGAAAACAGACGGGTGGGGCCAAGAAGACCGTGAAAGGTCAGAAGAAGAGTTGACTTTGTATATTATAAAAGATTAATAAACTTGTTTAAAAACTCTTATCTTGTTCTTTATTCCAGCTGTCCATCGGATTAAGGGTTCAACGCCAAGTTTTAGGACGGCTTTTATTCCCTTAAAAACCGGGAGGTACACTCCCTTACCCCACCTAGACCCCCTACCCAACCACCCAGCCAAGTGCTGAGTTGACCACCTGGCCCCCTAGCCACCAGTTGTTTTCTATGTGAACCAATGACAAGGAAAAAGTCTTTCCTAAGAGTTTATTTAACAGTAGTGAAATTATTAGAGAATACAAATGATGATCGTATAGTGGTTAAGAACAAAAGATATCCCAAAGATCGCCGTGCATCGTATTTATAATGTACAATACATTATAATCATTTGCATATACGATAAACAAGTTATTCAATAAATGGGTCTAAATCCTTTAATTTTTTTCAAAGAAGGATATGGAGATAACGAACAGTATTCAATCTCAACGTCCATTAAACAATATACAAAATAAGAGCAGAGCAAACACGGACCTCCGAAACATCAGAGGTGGGATCAGGTGCCATGGAGGAGTGAGCATCCCCTGCCGACCGGTCACACCCGCCGTGTGCTCGTTGTCATGATCAGGAAATAACGGAAAAAATCCGTCGTCAATTCAGTGACTAACAATTGGTATGAGAAACGTCAGTCAGCATTTGACTCAATGATAAATTGTATTTGCTGACAAGGTCATTGTATCGACCATAGAATTTACTAAATGCTGACTTTAAACGAGACTGTTGATATTCTTGTTTCATCAACTTGCTTGTCAATAATTTACCTCGTTAAGAAATTGTTCATACGTAGAGCACGCTCTTGCGTATCAAATCAACTGAGATATATATACTCCGTATGCAGGTGATGAAGGTATATTGCTGCATAAGTAAGGGAACGATAGAAAAGTTAGTCATCACGTTTATCATATAGCTTGGTTGTTAGATTACCATTAGTGTCTTTTTCAAGTAAAATATCCAAGTATGAAGCAGAAGTGTCGGACTCTGTGGTATCTTTTATCTCAAGCTCACCAGGATATATCGTATCGACAAAACAATTTATAATCTAAACACAAGTTTGGCTTTCCAGAAAGCCTGAAATGACATCTCTTTAGCTTCATTAATGTCACAGAATAAACAGTGAAGTGTAACTTTTTTCTCAGCTATTTCAGATTTTTCTATTCCTCAAGGGAAGGGGAGTGGCAGTTTACCTGAACAATTTTAGATTAGGAAAAAAGATTAATGATCAAACTCCAAAATCCTATGTTGTGGATATGAAGGAAATATTTTAACTTTATTTTGGGAGTACATGACTATACTTCAACAAACAGTGTGGATAAGGGAGGGGGCTTGCAGTGAACAATTACAACAGTACAAGGTTAAAAGAGCTAGGGCACAGATTTGTAGATCCGATTTTCTTAAATTATCTTAATAATATAATGAATCAAATGTTGCTAAAGCATTTCACACTGAAATATACTCAAATATTTTTTTATTAGTCCTTTATCTGGAAATTATCAAAACTACAAAGTTTTGGACGTTTCATTGACATATATATCTCGCACTATTACAAAGTAAACATAATCCATAATACTTAAGGTACGTCGATACTCGGATAAGAAAGAAAACTCCTAATGACAAAAGTGTCTATTATCTCTTTATAAATTTGTCAAGTTGAAGAGTTTTGTGCCTAATATGCCCCACAAGCCATGCTATAATTGTTTGAATTTTACTTCACATTTCCATTTCCTTTGGAGAATCATAAGAGTATTTTTTTTCAATGTAAAAAAATTGTTAATGTCCCACAAAGCAGTATTCGTTAAATTGTAAAAAAAAAAAATATTGCAAGAATTAGTTGGGTAAAATCTAAGCATTCCTTTTTACCTTACACACATATCTTTCACAGCTTCTTATTCTGACAGCTAACAAAAGTGCTAACTTTAAGAATACTGACCCTTTCAAAACATTTTCCTTAAATTCTCATTCCTTTAAGT
This sequence comes from Saccostrea cuccullata, assembly GCF_032062105.1. Classification (NCBI taxonomy): domain Eukaryota; kingdom Metazoa; phylum Mollusca; class Bivalvia; order Ostreida; family Ostreidae; genus Saccostrea; species Saccostrea cuccullata. The sequence continues at coordinate 35,588 of NW_026936078.1, read as the reverse complement.
GATATGGCCATCGAACCCCTTGGGTATAACGGGGAAAATGAACTAAACTTACATCAAAAGGTTTGCTATTCAGAATCAACTTTGAAGGAGCCCAGACTCCCCGCTTTTGTGTCCAAAATATCCATAAACTTTAATAATTCATTTTTTTTTGGAGTGACGGTGGGCCCCTACCCTTTTCAAGATCTCTGGATCCACCTTTGTTAATAAACGCTTTATAAAATATAAGCACATGCACACGGTACTGTCAAAATAAATCACAAGTGAGTGAAAACTGTCATCAACTAAGCACATAAGTCTTACAATATGAAACCTATATACTTTTACACACTTAGCTTATCCAAAGAAATAAAGCACACATGCTTTTAAATTAGGTAAGTCATAACATTTAAATGCTGTCTAATAAAATAAAGTATTTGCAAATTATCTGAAAAAAGTCCTCATTTGGAAACCCCGAACTTACGACTGTTTCCGGAATATACAGTATTGTGTCATTAGTGATCCTCCAAATTCACGTGAAGTTCGTATATACGAGTATATATATTTTTGTGCTATAGTAAACTTTCTCTGCTTACTAAACTTAAACAATCCTGTATTATTATAATTTTGGCCTCATTTCAATAATATAGGAGAAGTGATTTGATGTCTTTTTTTTGCTATTAATGCAATTAAAACTGCATAAAGAAAATGATTGCAAGTTCTGTAATTATAAACATGAAAACTCCTTAAAAAGAATAGATTAGACATTCAAGAAAATACTCATAATGATTATTTGTGATCTTTAATCTTCCAATGTCTGTAGTTTCGTATGGACATTAATGTATCCGCTTATAACATGTGCTTTTAATTTCTGAAGTTTCTTAATTTAAACATTCGATTGCGTAATCAGACTTGTTTTATTTATTTTTTTTAAATGATAGCAAGTTGATAGAATGACTAATGAACCAAAAAAATGAAGTTTTCACCATCAATCTATATTAGTTAATGCAATTACTTTATTTATAAATGTTTTAAATTTGATGCTGTTTATCTGTGAATTCTTGGATCCACGCGTCGGCCGGGGAGGATCTTTACACACGCACTGACCTAGTTAGAAGATTTCTATCGAGTTCTGACCATCATTTACGTAATGGCCAAGAAGACTATACAAGAGAACTAAAGTGCGCATGTATATTTTGAAGAACCCCCACCACCTAAGCGATCTCTATGATTTTTGTGCAGCTTGTATCTTTCTCAATAATAAGGCAGATCTCTCATTGTTTACATCTCGATCTATATTTAGAAAATCGCATCATCATCAAACTGACCAGTCGGTGATCCTCGGGTGGCCTTGCACTTTTTGTATGGAGCGTAGTGGAGTCAGCCGAGGATTGCCGATTGATAAATGGCAGCTTACACTGAGACTTCACATCCGAAAATCAAACTTAATGTGTCATCTCTCGTGAGAGATGACAATAAGTTTTTGTAAACTGGTGGTCAGTGTCTTTGTATTAGGCAAAAGTTAGTATAACTTTAATATAAACTTTAATTATGTTCAGTAATTGTTCCTGAATTGATGTCCGTAGATTGATAAACATCCTGGTATGTAATATAGTCCTTAATCCGATTAACTTGTTTGTTTACTTTTACGGAAAAGTCTTACACTTCTGTATCCTTCTTGAATTAGAGGTCAATGCACTGGATACTAAGTACATTTTAAATAATTGACGATGTTTATTTTACTAATTAAAGTAATTGTGTCAAACCCTATCGATATACATTTGTTCCCATGTAATTAGAAATTTCTGGAGGAAATTTCTGAACTAAGGAACAAGACAATTATTTTTGCTTGGTTCACAGGACTATAACAGGAAACTGATTATGAAAATTCTTTGCAAAATTTGGAACACTCACAAATGGTTCACATGAGTAATCGCAATATGTTCATCATGGTCATTGGATATAAAACGTGTTTCAAGGTTCTCTTCTTCTTGTTTAAGTTTTTTTACTGCTATACGAGGGCTGTTCAATAAATAATGTCCTCGGAAAGAAGCAAAAGACGCTTTTCAATGATTTAATCTTCATTATTTTACTTATCAATCTCTCTTAATTAAAACACATGTCCGTAACATTTTTTATCCAATTTCTGATTGTTTGTAGAACTCAATTTTGGGTATGACCCTTAGTATACTGGAAAATGGCAGATCCAATGATTTCCTGGACTTATTTCTTCCTTATTAAAGGTGTTTTTTCAAGTTTGAAATAGAAACAAGTCAAAAGGTCTAAGATCTGGCGAATATTGTTAATGTGAAAAAATATTAACCATTCGTTTATCTCGAAAACCCCTTTACTCTAAAGGGCACGCGGGTTTGGACGCTGTCATGGAGAAATTTAATGTAGTGGATTCCTGATTCTGGGGCATTCCTTTAGTAAAGCTTTCGATTTTTTTGCAAACAATTTGCTTGCAAGCCTCCTCCAGAAATTAAACTGTCTCCTCGAAAACGAATTTGAACAACAATACCACTAATATTTAAGAAAATTGCATATGAATCTGTCTGTGCTCTTGCAATTCTTTGCTCTCGCCAGACCTTGGCTGTTTTGTCAGATACATCTTATCGTAGATTTTGTTTTGAGGATTTTAAGCAATAGATTGAAGTTCCATTATCCGTTTGAATATCAAAAGAACGTGGATAATCCAATTATTGATATTTTTTAAAATGGTAAGACATTTGTACACGCTGTCGTTTTAACTAATTTTTCAAAATATAGGGTGATCTTTTGAGTACTAAGGTTTTTTTTTACCGTCAAACGTTTCTTCAAAAATGTGTAAACTACCCCCGATGTAATGTCTATCAAAATTGCTATGTGTCTTAAAGTCAATCCTACATGATTAAGTATTATTTGTTGAAATTTGGCAAACAGTACATAAGTTGTTATACTTTTTGTTGGCAAGGACGGTACCCATTTTTGATGCCCATTATATAATTTTTTTATCATTGAAATCCACCTGCTTATTTGTCTATAAAATAGGCATTGGTTGCTGTAATTGTCACATATTTCAGTGAATATTTGGGATTTTTAACAAGTTTTACAGGAGCTTTGATGAAGCTTTTATTTTCACTCGAGTTTACCTATTCTTTACCATTCATTTATAATGCAATGTCTCGAAAAGCCCTTGTTTTCCAGCTTCTCACAATGAAACTATGCGATGAAAAGTGGTCACATAAACTGTTATAAATTCAGTTAAGATTCAACTATAAGAAAAAGTAAAGTTTAATGTTATATGATATCTGTATTGTATGTCATACAGTTCAGGACATTATTTATTGAACAGCCCTCGTATACTAAGTAGTATCAAAAGGATAAACAAATACTGTGGATTATAATTAATACAGTTATATTAAATTATGGATATACAAAAGTTCACTTTTATTTCACTCATATTGGATGTGTACTTTTTGGTTCCTTAGTTTAAGCAGGATTGATGATGATGATGCAAGTTGTTATGCATTATCATTTCATGGAATGGAAACACTCCCCATGATTATAAAAGGTCATAAATATACCTTGTACATGAACGATTTATATAAGTTTAGTCTCGCATTTTATTTTCTCGTAGATCGGAAATTGTAATTAACAAAAGCAATGATAAATTCGTAGAATACTGCAACTGCCATTAATTACATCATTAGTTTTCGTCGTCGTCTTCATTTGTAAACATCGGCTAATTGACTGCTATCACCTGTCGTAATCTTCATTTCCATGACTTTTTGTGATTTCCACAGTATTATACTAATAACATAAATATGGTACTATCCTCTTCACAATCGCATTCTCTAAGCGAATTAATTCAGAATCAGTACAAATATGTATGACGGACCCAAAGACACTAGGTTAGACTTTTTCTCCGCTCTTGGTATCAGACAATGTACCAACGTCATATAAAAAATGCTTCAAATGTAGTCCACGACAAAATCCAATGTTTCTTTGATAACTGTTGCAATATTGTCAGAATTTGGATAGAAACTTCGAAACAAATTCAGTCAATTTTCAAAATCCATAAAAATGAGACAACGAACCTGACGTTAGCTTCATCACCATTTTCCCCTGCCTTGCTACATTTTCCTTCCACGTTTGATATCTTCCATTACCTAGCACATCCTGGTCACGGCACCAAACTGGTCTTGGGAACCAATGACAAGGAAGTCTTTTCTAAGAGTTTATTTAACAGTAGTGAAATTATTTGAGAATACAAATGATGATTGTATAGTGTTTAAGAACAAAAAAGAGATCCCGAAGTTCGCTGTAGATAGTATTTATAATGTACAATACATAATAGTCAATATTAATGTTTTTGCATATACGATTAACAAGTTATTCAATAAATGGGTCTAAATTCTGGAATTTTGACAAAACAAATCATAATCTAAACATAAGTTTTTACAAACTGGTGGTCAGTGTTTTTGTATTAGGCAAAAGTGAGTATAACTTTAATATAAACTTTAATAATGTTCAGTTATTGTTCCTGGATTGATGACTGTAGATAGATAAACATCCTGGTATGTAATATAGTCCTTAATATGATTAACCTGTTTGTTTACTTTTACGGAAAGGTCTTACACTTCTGTATCCTTTTTGAATTAGAGGTCAATGCACTCGATACTACGTACATTGTAAATAACTGATGATGTTTATTTTACTAATTAAAATATTTGACTCAAACCAGTCAGCTCGGCAGGTGTTTTCTACCATCCAGCGGTCTCGCCCTACAGCCTATCTAGGCTGTTTATACTACAAATCGTTCTTTTCTCCTGTTTATGAAGCGAGAGGAATTAACGGCTATCCTGGACCAATTTAACATCCAAGTGGACAATCCTGTGGCCATTCTGAATCAGGACACCAGCCGTAACTTTCTCAACTCAAAATCACCACAAGACAGATACAAGGTAAGGACTCCAATGTAAAGACATACAACTCAAAATCACCACAAGACAGATACAAGGTAAGGACTCAAATCTAAAGACATACAACTCAAAATCACCACAAGACAGATACAAGGTAAGGACTCCAATTGTGTACTACATAGAGAAATAATTGATAATTTTTGAAAAAAGTCATTTCCTCCTTTTCAAGTGTCTTAGTAAATGATACATAAAAATAATTTTTAATGTTATTCCAAAATATTTTATAGAATTCGACGGGTAACCCATCAGAGCCAGGGAATTGTGTTGTTTTCTATTTGCTTTATGGCCTGCGGACATTCGGAAATCGTGGGAAGTTCATCACATATCTCTCTCTCTCTCTCTCTCTCTCTCTCTCTCTCTCTCTCATGATTAGTTAAGTGAGGACATTCACAATCTTCTAAATATTCTTTTATGTTTTCTACTCGGACATGTCTTGTTGAATATAGGTTTTCATTAAAATTACAAAGTGACTCCATGATGTCTTCAGTTTTATTTAGTAATTTATTTTTTTTTTGATTTCATGTATCGTATTTGCCGATTGATTTTTTCTTTCTAATCTTAAAAAGTATGATGTATTTCTTTCCCCGTTTTCTATCCAGTTGGCTTTTGATCTAATAAATGCACCCTTAGTAGTTTTAGCATAAATTTTGTCTAATTCTGCTTCAAGATAGTTTTAATTTTCCTTCTTGTGTCCATTAAGTAGTGCGGAGACGTTTTAATGTTTTCTATTTCTTTTTTCTAATTCTGTGATTCTTTGTTTTCTATCAAGACTTTTTTGTTTTGAAAAATGTATTGAAAACGTTTTAACGATAGATTTAAGCCTTTCCCATCTTATTTAATAATCTAGATCTGTTACACCTTTGAGGTACCTTTTTATTTTCCATAACCTTGACCTCTTGTTTCTTTATTCATTGAAAGATTTAATCTAATCGAACGATGTACTTCTACTACCTTGCGTATTAAGAGCCTTTCTGAGAAAAACTTTTGACAAGTCTAACTCAAAATTTTTAGACAAAAATACAAAATCTATTCTACTTTTGGTATTCCGTTTTCGTCATACCAAGTGAAACCTTGTTTTTCTTTTTCTTTTTTGTCTTCCAGTATCAATTAAATTTAAGTAAGTCAGCATATCTTCTAACTGTTTTGAGCTTTTATCATTATTTGTTGATTCTGTATTATGTCTGTTCTGATTTTTAAGTACTGTATTAAAACTCTTGCAAGCATTATGTTGTTTTAATTCATTCATTGCTAACGTATAAATCCACGTCTTTAATTTTTTGAAAAAATATATTCTACTTTTTTCATCGTTTGGTGCATATACATTTACGAGGGAAATAATTGAGTCATTTACTTTTAGATTAACCAAAATTTTACGGCCATCTAAAGATCTATGCACATTTACTATTTCAAAGTTAAATTTTTTATGAAAAAGAATAGATACTCCTCTGCTATGTGCAGAATCTGTATTTGAATGTATAGATGTTCCATACCATCTTGAACCGTAATTAAAATTATTTTTTTTCTCAGAAGTGCATCTCTTGTAGAAAAATAATATCTATATTGTAATGTAATGTATTTCTCTTATCATAACCATTTAACCCTCTAACATTCAGGGTAATACACTTTATGTATTCCATATTTTAAAAAAAGCAGATAAAGAGAGAATATTCGTGCATAATTAAACAAAGAAGCATGCATTGATAAGAATTGCTATTTATTTTGCGAATCCTGGCGAGGTAGCCCTGATCTGGCCCTGTTTTCCGGGGGATTTTTTGAGTTTTTTTAATTTCCGTGACTATGCGTCCAAGAATCTGTCCCAGACCCAGAACATATTTTTCGGGCCATGCTGTGGGTTTTGTACGCTTCGCTTGGTTAAGGTTGAGACCTGTGGCCCAAAAATCGTCGTAAGTTGTTTCGGCGAAGACGACATTTTTTGGTGAATTTTTAAGAGAGTCACGGAAATACTCTACTTGTTCTGAAAAAAATCAGAGATTTACATAAAATTAATATATGGAGATAACAAACGGTATTCAAACTCAAATTCCATTAAACAATAAAAAAGGAGCAGAGCAAACATTGACCTTTAAATCGTCAGAGATTGTATCAGGTGCCATGGAAAAGTGAGCATCCCCTGCTTACCGGTCACACCTTGTGCTACTTGTCATGATTGGGAAATGTGTACCTCGATACCACAGATTATGATGTTTCTACTTAATCTTTAAGCAGGGATACTTTATAACACCAGAGGCATGCAATAAACACACAGACTGCAAACATAATCAAAGTGCTGAAAGTACTAAAGCGCTAAGCATATTGATTTGAAATTCATCAGAATTATTTTGAATTTAAATTTCCTGTTGTATTGAATTTTAAGCAATATCTTGACAGTGCGACAGCGCTTGGGGGAGCACACTTGTTTGGTACATAATCAAATATGTTAGTCCTGAAAACTTCCCGTTAGATTATGAAATTCAACATTGTCTTATGTCTTTTTTTCTTCTGTCAAAAAATCTTTCAATATAACATACATGAAACTGCAAGAAGATATTTCTCCGTGTAAAATTTTTTTTTCCCCAATCGCCTTGTAGGAATCTATTAGAGGTAATATTAGCCCTTACCAAAATATTGACCTTCTGGCAACATCTTCTGGTTTATTGCCGCAATATTGCAGCAACATTCTGGCAATACATTGCCGCAATATTGCGGCTATATCGTTTTTCGTATGTAAATTAGTTTTGCGGCAATATTGCTGCAAATCATGACCAAAATATTGATCTTCTGGCAACATCTTCCGGCATTATTGCCGCAATATTGCGGCTATATCGTTTTTCGTATGTAAATTAGTTTTGCGGCAATATTGCCAGAAAGGGGTTGCGGCTATATTGATGCAAATCATGACCAAATTATTGATCTTCTGGCAACATCTTCCGGCATTATTGCCGCAATATTGTGGCAATATCGTTTTTCGTATGTAAATTAGATATAAATTGGTATTTAAGAGTAATAATGATCTATCAATCTAACAATTAACAAACGTGCTGAGAAACATAAAAATCAAGAGCATAATTAGCTACAGAGTCGGTAAGAAATAGCTACTTAAGCTTATGCTATTCTTTGATAAGATAGAAAAAAATTGTAGAAAAAAGATGTTTTGAAACACTTTATGCCCCCAATGGCAACAAAGTTTGAAAAACCATTTTTAGCATAGAGGTCACAGTCAAAGTCACAAGGTCATTGATCTTGGTGTCATTTGAAAGAATTTAATTAGTGGAATATGCATACTAAATATGAAGTCGCTATCTCTTATGGTTCAAAATTTATGGTGGGGTTTTATAAAGGCTATTTTTAGCATATTGATCACAAAAAAGGTCACAAGGTCATTGACCTTGGGGTCATTTGAAGGAGCATAAATAGTGGAGAATGGATACTAAATATGAGGCTGCCATCTTTCATGGTTCAAAAGTTATGTCGAAGGTTCAAAAAATCTATTTTAAGCATATGGCTCACAAAAAAGGTTACAAGGTCAAAGACTTTGGTGTCATTTTAAAGACCCAAATTAGCTGAGTATGCATATACTAAGTATATAGTCTCTATTTCTCCTGGTTCTTAATTTATGGCAAATATTCAATAAAAACTATTTTTAGCATATAGGTCACAGTTAAGGTCACCAGGTCGTTGACCTTGGTGTAATTTGAAAGGACTTAATAAGTGGAGTATGCATACCAAATATGAAGTCTCTATATCTCATTGGTTCAAAAGTTATCACATATGGCAAAGGTTGGACAAAAACAATATGCGCCCTAATCTATCAATCCGGGCACATAAAAAATGTGTGTAAAAAATATTAATATGCCACTGTAAAAATGTCCAGCAACTCTGCATTAATTTTCAAATAACCTTATAATTAGCTGCCCATCACATATTCCCTAATGCCAATCAGTATAATGTATAATACATAACTTGTTTGTAATTTCCAACATATATATAGAATCATTATTTTCTTGCAGGTATTTAAATTTATGCAATAAATTAATCATATATGTGCATGCATTTAATTGATAACATGCATTCATCTTCTCCTGCAACAATGGTATGATATATATAGACATACAAGTATATATAGTATACATGTATCACAAGCACTAGTTGAAATGCATATAATTTTTCCTACTTTAACTCCATAAAATCATTCATCTAAAAAAGAATATGGTTTTGACTTACCAAGTCTGATATATATATATATATATATACCATGAAAACAGATTAGACATTCCTATAATTCTTTCAAAAGGCCAGGCCATGGAAACTGCTGAAATTCTTTTGTTCTGGCTATTCCACATTATTCAGTCTTCCTAGTCATCATGTCTAATCCTACTGTACACAAGTAACAACTCCAATTAACTTGATACCATTCAATAATGAAGCAAAACATGCTTGCCTTTGAATTCCCTCCATTTTATTTAAAAAGAGGAAGTAAATGACTGAGCATGCTCACAATTGCCTAATGGGTAATCCTAGATTTTCTGGCGACATTCTGACAATACTGCCAGAAAGTTTTTTCTGGCAGTATTGCCAGAATGTCACCAGAAGTTGTTGCCACTAGCGGTGATATTTCACTAACCCAAAAAGCTTGTTTCTGGTGACAAAAAATGTGTTGCTGCAATGTTGCGGCAATATAGCGGCAATATTGCTGCAATAATTTTACTTTGGTAAGGGTGGATATAAATTGCTATTTATTGGAAGGGAGATGGTAATCGAGTTTTCCGATGAAACTTAGAGTTTAAATGTAGCGATACAATTGCTGGGAAATGTATATTTTGAAATAAATTTGAACACTTATGTCGCTAAAATTCCTCTCATTTGTGTGCAACACTGAAAGCTAAAATCCTCTGGTGATCATTTTTAATCACAAATTCATTCCGCGTTTACGAGTGTTTCAAATTGAAGATTGGCATCATGTTTGTAACATCGTCATGTGACAAAACTCTATATAGATGAAATGAGCATCCTAGAATTAACGCCCTTTTTGTCAGATACATTTAATATGTAAATAAATATTTGAGTATAAACAAAGCTATTATATTAATCTTTCGACGCTATCCTTTTATCTCTGATTCTCAAATACATGATTTATGGCGTATTTGCAGTAACATTTGTGTTGCTATCACAATATGTTTTACTAATTTGTAAATATTACTTTTTTACAATAATTTTTTTTTTACTCTTTTCTTCTTTGGAATAAAAAAAATTCATTATCCCCCTCCAAAGTATTTTTGACTATTGTTAAAATAATTTAAAATGCTTCAATAATTTTTACGGACGCTTGATGCTTTACACCATTCTTTACTTGTGTATGTATGATCTTCACTACCATGCAAAACATGCTGAGAAGAAAAACATATTTACGACATTGTTGTGCTAGTTGAAAAGGAATACGGAAAATAATTGCTCATTATTTTTCTGCTTTTTCAATGATAACTAATTCGATCAAGAGACCAAGAAAAAAAAATATATGCAAGTATTAATCTCAAGTATTAATAAATCTTCATGAAGATATACAACATTGTTATACCCCCGCTTGAAAAGTGGGAGGGTATATAGTAATCGTTAACTTATTTCCGTCCGTCCGTACGTCCGTCTATTACGCTTTGGTGTACCCATCTCTTATCCGCAACTCCTCTTATACTTCTGAGTGAAATTTAATGAAACTTTCACAGAATCTTTATAACATATTGCCATTGTGCACCTCTTATTTTACTTTTTTATTCGACACGTATTTTAGGTTTCCCATAGCAAAACATGGACATTGCCATTATATGTTTACCTATGACGTCACATATAGAAGCTTCTGGATAACATTTGATAGGACGAGTCATTACCGTAAAACAATATATATCAACACATGGACATTATGGGAGGCGGGGTATCATTTAGTGAGCTCATTGCTCACAGTACTTCTAGTTTTATTCTGTTTTTATTTAGTCTTCATTAAGAATCGGCAACACAGCTTAGGTACATTAAACTGTTTGCTTCACATTACATTAGTCCTATTCCTGTCCATTGCTAAGAACATTAATTAAGGTTTTAGCATTTTTTTGCGATATCCTGCACACTACACACACAATTTTGAAGCAAAATATTCAACGAAATAAGTTTTACTATTTGAATGAATTCGTTGAAAACACAGCCACCACATAACCTACATGTCTTTACAACCACAGAAACTGCTTTTCCTTTCGAATCATTTACATAATATATTTTACTCATATGATACAAGTATAGAGTACAACACAAGTAAAGACATTAAAAAGACAGTCCATGAATGCATTGCAGTCTGTTACTAATTGATACTTAGATGCGAAAATCAACTTCACTGATAGATCTCAGCATGGTGCAAGGTGTTAAAGGAAGGCTTGTTTTAGTTACAATGCCTGAAGTAAGGGTCTAGAAGAAAAAATAATAAAAGTTTATATGGATATAAGTTATAAAGAACGTACCATATTATGTAAGTAGTACATTGTTAATCATTTTTTTAAATACTGAATATTAGTAACTCACTACCAGTTTGAGATTTACAGCTGTATAAAACTTCATTATTAAAATCCCATCTGAGTTTTAAATTATGTACTTATTCAATCACTATATTACATGTACATGATTAATAATATACTGCTTTTAATTAAGTATTTGCGCAGTAGATGCAGCAATTATTAGCTACATGATACCAAAGTAATGTGTGCCGACATGATTTAAATGAACTACAATATATTGAGAAGAGCATGATAAGAACTGCTTTTATCTACTAACTGTGAAATATCCCTTTACCTTACTAATTGCTTCCTATTATTAGAAATACACGTAACGCAGCAGTACACTAAAATAGCAAAAAGAGTCAGGGATTTCCTGTTGCATATTTTTAGAATAACAAGAGGAGTTATCTAACTTGCTTATAGTGGCGCTGGTTCGCGAACGGAAGTAGATTTACGCTGACAGAAAGCGCTTTGCGCTGCGCTTAGCGCTTAAAAACGGATGCCGGTCTTGTTAATGTCCAATCTGTGGTAAAAATGATAAACATCAAGGACATAAAATTCTGGATATCAAATTAGCCTGCATGGTTCAAAGACAGGAACACAAGGGAAGAATTTTTCGAATTAGAGGCGAATATCTCACATAGCATAGGCGTCGGAAGCAAAGCAAAAGAGGGGGGGGGGGGGCTACTTGAAAGAGGGGTAGTGGGCTAAACCAACAAGAAAAGTTAAACCCAAATTTTTAATGCCTATATGATATCTATCTTTGAAAAAAAAGTAACGGGGGGCTAAGCCCCTAAGCCCCCTTCCCCCCGGTTCCATAACGGTTTACTTTCGGTACTCCATGATCAATAAATTATTTCTTGAGATAGAAAGATAAGTGCTGTCCATTCACTCCTTAGTCTTCAAAATAAGCCTCGGGAAAATAACGGATTCACTTAGGACAACCAGAAATCTCACCGAGGAAATAAGCAAAAGAGGTAAAGAAAGACTTGTTGGAAGAAGAAGGGTTCGATCTCAGAATCAAACTGATAGCCCAGCAATGTTACAATGCGAAATGTAATAAAACGATGTTTGGATTATTACATTTTGCGTCAATACATTTTGCGTACAGATAAAAGAAAAATGTAATAACGTACTTTTTCGTTGTTACATTTTGCATTGGTGGTTTGCTTTAATTATTTTTTTTCGTTAAAGACAACGCAATATGTAATAAATCTGTATGTAATAAAACAAAATAAAATGAATGTTTTGGATTGTGTTAAACGCAAAAAATAATAAAATTGATTTTAATATAGCATGGGAAAACTCACTCTACCATGTTGAACTATGACAATGAGGCTCCCACTATGGATTTTACAGACATCACTAAATCTGAATGTGTCTTTTTTCTAACTCTGACTTTATGACTGAAACTTTTATTCGATACACTGTACTTAAAAAAACATTAATAATAATTTAACATTGATTGACATGTCTTTTCTATAGATTAGTCGTTAAATATCTAACCAATAACATTTTTATTATTACCAAAGATTGACCAATGGGCCATTAAAAGCTCTTGACATGCATGTTCGGCAAGGGCGCATTGGTTTGCAAATTCTAAAAAGTGTATGTGTGTGTGTGTCTTGAGAGGAGGGTCAGGGATGAGGTCAGGTGTTTACTCTGTATGTTGATCATTGTATTACTCTGGACAAGCAGAAAAAAGTATATTTCATTATTGGAGAGAGAGAGAGAGAGAGAGTTTTCAAAACAGTATGAAATCATAATTGTAAATTGACCACCCTCCTATGTTTGCTATATATTTCCACATACCACAAATTAATAGATTTTTTATTTATTGCATTTGTCAATCAAGGGGCAAAAGGCACAGTGGACAACAAAATGTACCACCCTAATAACATCAATCCGTTCCTGCATGCGGATTTCTAATTTGCAACACTTTGAATATTTAACTGATTTTGAATAAATATAGCAGATGAAATCAACAGATAAAATATTCATTCATATTCCATTCATTTTAAGAATTAGCAAATGTGTATTTTTTCCCTTTTGTTCTGTTTTCTTTTTATTCATTTTCTTCACGTATTTCTCAATTGAAAGAAGGATATGAAAGTTATACTCAACCTGCCTGACAAAAAGTGTTAATACAATTTTCGATCTTTTCTTTCGTTTCATGTAAAAATGTAATAATGCAAAATGTAATAATCCTAAAAAGTGTGCTATTACATTCTGCGTTGATTTCGACACAAAATGTAATACTAGTAATCCCGGTTTATTACATTATATTTACATTCGCTGTGTTTTCCTACTAAGCCAACTGTGAAATTGATTTGAAAGTCATTTTCGTGTATACTCACGCATAGAAATATACACGGAGAAACATGCGTTAACGTGACGTCACAATGAGGCTGCAGCGACGTTTGTAAAAATGCAACGATGGAGGGCAGCAAGACATTTAAATATGAGTATATTTTAGTTGCTTCCAAACATGTAAAATGTAAATATAAGGAATGTTTTTCAGTTTAGAGTGAATTATTGGTGTGTGAATCACACAGACTTGCACGTAGGCATATTTTTCATGAAGCGCTAGCGCGCTTCATGAAATATGCCTACGTGACAAGTCTGTGTGATTCACACACCAATAACTCACACAAAACTAAAAAACATTCCTTAATTGCATTGTTATTATATTTCGTTGTTACAAAGCAACAAGCAGAGGGAGACAACGAGCTTTAGCAACTGAAACAAGAGAAAAAGTCCCTCAGAGAAGATGTCAGCATGCTAAAATGTATTGTGATTGATCTGGAGGGAACAGTTTTTTTTTCATTCCATTTTTTCTCACGCCGGTTGCGTGCAAACTCAAACATAAAACCTGCTATTAAAACAGATAATAATGTTATATCTTAAAACTCTTAAAGGTGAAGCCCATCATAAAAGAGGTCCTGGATTTTGAAAATTAAATACATCCTTATCAGGAGATGAGAATTCTGAAAATGAAAGAATTAATCAAATATTTAAAAGAGAAATACACAGATTTAAATGACCATCAATTAAAATGGGACACAAATAAGTGTAAACTAAGGTTTATTGTTAAATATTCAAGATTAAAAGCAAGGAAAAGTACACATAAAGAAGAAGCATTATTTAAAAAAATAAATAAACAAAATGAAACACCATCAGGCTATCAGCTGATCCAGTTGAAGAAAATATAGTCTTATCAAATGAAATAAAAGAAAAATTGAATATATTAACAGACCTAAAAATGCATAATATTTAAATTTCAAGCAAAATGTTCTGAAGAAGGAGAAACGTCTCAAAATATTTGTTGTCTCCAGAAAAAAAATTACAAAAATAAGTGTATAGATAAGTTAGTAATTTTTCCACCCTCACAATTTTAATTGTTCAAAGTATATAAATTGCATTTAATTTTATGTAATATAGCTTAAATTCATCAATTATTTCTAAAAATGAATAGGTTGTCATATTGTTTAAGATGGGATACATAAATAAACATAAGTATTTGTCCACATAAAAAATTCGTTCATTTCTTGTAAATAGTATAATAAAAATTATGTAAAAACTGGTTTAAATGCATAAATCAAATACCTAAAGTACCGAAATACTTGCTACTTATCAGATGATTTTGAATTTTGAATGACAGGGAAACTATTTTATGTAATAAGTTTAATGAAGAAAATGCATAAATGAAGATATCTGTTTGTGTTAAGTACCGGTACCCTTAAAATGTTGTAATGTTTTTAATTGTAGACTGTAACCTGAAATAACATTTTGAACCTGAGAAAAAGAGATCAAATAAAAGTGATATCACGAATACGAATGTCAAAGCACAGGTTAAAGTGCTTCAATGCTGTCAGAGTCAGAATGACACAGAATTATACTGCAGTCCATATAAACAAAACCTGGGTATGCCTTGTAAGCAGAAACACGTTGTGTACCTCGATACCAAAACCCATGATGTCATTATTTCCCACTCAAAGCATGGTGACTTTAAAACACCTGAGTCATGCGAGAAACATGGAGACTACAAATATAAAAAAACAAAGGCAAATCTGGTGAAAAAAAATTACAAGCACCGAATTGTATGTCCAATTATCCTACAAAGTCCAATGACAGGAAACATGATTAGAATTAGAGGATAGAGCCTCCCATACAATTGTGCCATGCGGGCAGTTCTCTATTCTGAGGCCGAAGCTTTCAAAGCAAACATTTCCAGCATCCCAAAACAGCTCACGGTTAAAGCTGAAAACTTGAAAAAAAACTAATCGATATACATAGTAAGACACAAAAGGTATTGTATAAAACACACTTTTTTTATGAGATTTATATTGAAGCATCACAAAATGAAGGAGTATGTGCCAGACACGAGCAACTAGCAAACAAACCTGTAAAATTTTTGCTGTTCATAAAGGAGACCCTCATCCCCAAGACAATAAACCTTCCTGATACCATAATGTGTAATTTTAATGAAGAAATAGAAACAGGGGGCATTTTTGAGTCATTAGTTGATATCAAAATCACAGGGGTATGAAAAAGACAAGTAAGAAATGAACAAATATTAAAGCTAATGCCACTAGGCATGTTAAAGAAGTATGTTGCTGTACCTGACTTAATTCATGGTGTTCACGTTTCGTTTGTGACACCAGATAGAATTTGGGTCAATAATAGACACAATCTTTTTTAACAAATTCTAAAGGTAACAATATTCATTATTTATTCGATGTAAGTGAACTTTATGGTGTACATACAATAACCAGTGGTGGATATTTGATTTATGTAGATAGAGACTGGAGACAATACTACAAAGTCGACACTAATTAAGAGAACAGAACTATGGGTACCATGGTGTATTTGTCACTCTGCTTCTACTGGCTGGTCATGATTAGATATGATTAAGAAAATCCTACTATATCATTATCGGATGTGAAATGCATTCGATATAATGGTACAATACAAATCCAAACCATTCAATACCACAAGACCGGCAAACCATTATATCATGAACCTGTCTACATCACTGAGAACAGGAATGGAGACATTGTTGTGTCTGATATAGGAAAGGGTGTGGTGGTCACAGACCGTGACGGAAAATATCGTTTCACTTACACAGGACCACCAGAAGGATTGTCATTATTTATGCCTTGTGGAGCCTGTGTAGATGCATTCTTAAATATCCTGATTTGTGGTCGACTAGACCAAACACTACAAATGATTATCAGGGACGGTCTCCTACTGTCAAATCTACCAACAAGACAAGATGGAATGGTTTAGCCATTGGGTTTGGGATATGACTATAAAAATCATCTTGTTTGGATGGGATCAGGAAAGACCAACAGACTGTGTGTATACAGATATATCGAAAGACAAGATTATCTTGCATAAACTTCATTTTGCTAGTGTTTGACTGACTTGTTTCATATCAATTGGTAAACCTTTTTGTACTGAATGTGACAACAGAATGTTTCGTATACTTGATCATAGCTGTCTAGGCAGGTTATAACCGGTCAACAGGGAATGCTTACATCTCCCAGGCACCTGATCCTACCTCTGTAATTTCCATAGGTCCCTGTTATGCGCTGTACACAGAATTGTATTGTGAGTAGTTTTTAGCGTGGTCGATCACTGTTCGTTATCTTCACATTTTTCATACACACAGACAAGGAGATTTCGGACAAGCTTATTCATATGAATAATAATGATCTGTTCCACGTACAATGAGCACTAATTTTTATTTTTATCCCTGAGATACCGGAGTAAAGAGATAACGAATTTTATTCAAGCTCAGTTTATTTAACGAATACAAATCAGGAGCAGATCAAAATCCTGGTCTTTAAAAGTTCAGAGGTGATATATATTCCATGGAGGAATGAGCATCCCTTACCGACCGGTAATACCTCCGTGTGCCCCTTGTCATGATCAACAAAAAAGGGAGAATGAAATTTGTAGACAATTCAGCATGTAAATTAGTGTAAAAAACGTCCATTAACTTTTGATTCGATATATATGATACTTGTGTTATTGGTAAAATTTTGCAAAATTTATTATTTTGTTAGAAATTCCTACACAAAACGTCTTTTTGAATTATTTTAAAAAGATTAAAATCCTTTTTAAATCAAAGTAAAGAACTTAATCAACATCCTATAATTTTGTTCTTTTTTTTCTTTGTAAAATTGGTCCCAGGTCACACTGTGAAAGATCTCATTTTGATATCCCTTCACACCGTAACAAATATTATTTTTATTCAATGATAACATCCCAGTATTTCACTGTTGAAAATGTAACAGAGCATTATATGAAAAATAAGGATAAGAATAATGTAATTTTGCTTCAATCAAAGCTTAAAGATAGTTCTTTTAAAAATATGAATAATTGCAGTTAATTACCTTTTTCTGATGTGTAGTTAATTGACTTGAAAGTTGCAGCTTTTACTGCCTTATAGTAAATATACCAAATCTAGAAAATAAAAACTTATTAAGTCATAGAACACTTAATTTGTCAATCACAAAAAGGTGGTCAAGATGAGTTTGACAAAAATGTGGGGAAATAAGAAGTTATTATTAAATCCGGATTTCTTTCTTCCGTGCAAAGTTCTTGAGTAACTGCCTTTTACATACTATATTACGCATGTATATTATCAGGATCAGTGAATAATTGGGAAGAAGTGTTAATTCAATGGGAGAGACCTTAAGTTGTTTAATAACTTTTTAATTGTAAATTATTTATTTGATTTATACTGTTTATCTGGATTTTAGACCGGGTTTTTTTCGGATGGCTGATTATAGGTAAGTATGCAACTTGTTTGTAATTGATTTACCAGTAAAAATAAGAGATAAGATTTACCTGTGGTACTCCACGATCAATAAAAACAGAGACATTAACTGACATAGAAAGATAAGAGAAATAGAGCAAATGTTTTCAAATTAATTGATCATGAACTTACTTGCATCATTTTTCTCACTTATTTTTTCAAACACGCCTTTTATCATGACACAGTTTATAATAAACCTATTTAGTCAATTCAAAGAAATAAAAAAAATATTATACAACTATATATTATATATACTAGTACAGTGAAACTTGTATTAAGCAGTCACCTACGGGATCCATCAAAAGTGACCTTTATAGAGAGGTGACCTTTGGATAGAGGTTCATCTTTTTTTAAAATAATTTATTTACAAATTTAATATGTCAGTTTTGTGTTTATATTATGTATTTCACTATAAATATACAAGAAAGTTAGGTATTGGACATTAGTGATCTCACTTAAATTACTTTTTTTTTATTCAGGAGATGCATTACTTTTATAGATGAATTCAAACTAAATTTAATGAGTTCCAAGAAAATTAATAAAATAATTTTATATTGACTTACAATTACAGGGTGTTGCATTATCCCCGATTAAAACAATTTTTTTTCTTGTGTAAGGAATTAATGAAATCAGTCAAAAATTATTTTATCTAAACTTGATTCATAAATTAACCTCTGTACATGTTTTGTTTTGAATACATGTACACAACTGTACATGATTTGTTGTATAATAAACTCTCAGACGTACTCTCAGTTGATCTGCAGGTGCACAGGTGTCCTGAGCAATCACAGGCACCTGAATTTTTATCAATAAGTCGCTAATTAAGCCAAATATCGAAAAATTCTACCCCCTCTATATATAAATACACAAGGTGTGCAACGCCATTTTGACCCCCTCCTCGATTCAGGCTTGAATTTAACACATAAATTGGATATGCCTACCGGTATGCGTGTAGCATTAGGTTCAAATATGATATTTCTCGCTATACATTTCTTCCTAAAGTTTAAATCCAACGTGTTTATAATGCTAACAACTAAAATTCAAGCAAACTTCGAATTTCGTCCCAAGGCCCGATCGCCATCAGCTGACGTCACGGAAATTTAATCTCTACACCAAATGCTCGAATATATAAATTAATCAAACATATGTTAAATAAAATCAAGGATAACAAAGAATTTAATCCTTTGATATTTTATTATTTCCTTTTTTTGTTTGTCAATAAATTAAATATATAATTGCTGTATTAAAAAGTTTATATTTTAGAGCATTTGGTGTAGAGATTAAATTTCCGTGACGTCAGCTGATGGCGATCGGGCCTTGGGACGAAATTCGAAGTTTGCTTGAATTTTAGTTGTTAGCATTGTAAACGCGTTGGATTTAAACTTTAGGAAGAAATGTATAGCGAGAAATATCATATTTGAACCTAATGCTACACGCATACCGGTAGGCATATCCAATTTATGTGTTAAATTCAAGCCTGAATCGAGGAGGGGGTCAAAATGGCGTTGCGCACCTTGTGTATTTATATATAGAGGGGGTAGAATTTTTCGATATTTGGCTTAATTAGCGACTTATTGATAAAAATTCCGGTGCCTGTGGAGCAATGAAGCGTTACTAATCCCTAACGGTCGTTTCCTGTGTGAAATTCACAACATACCCAAGCCACAATGTGTACATAAACTGTAATTATGGCTTAAACAAATGATGCAAATTTCCTAGGTGTGAAAATTAAAATGCCTATCATGTGTAATAAATTTACAACTATCAGATCATGCAGAGTTGGGCGCGATATCGCCACTGTAAATGGTAAACAAAAATATCATATTCATTAATAGATTAATATAGTTCATGCGTTGTTCTTTTTAGAAACTTGATTAAAAATCCAGAAGTTATAAGACTCTGATAATCAGTTATCAGATATAGTTTTCGTTTATTTTCCTGTTAACTTTTTTTGTCATAAGCATTAGTTGTTCAAGTTTTGTAAAATATGGAAGCAGTTAGTTTGTAATACGATTCTTGAATATGCTTATTCATTAAAATAATTTGTCCATTTATTAATTTTTGTTCACGATCCCGCAACACTTGACTGATTATTTACATTAGTAACAAAAAAATGGAATCAGCTGACTCCAGATCAGGTCACGTGATTGGACAAAATGGCCGCTAAAGACAGGGAAAATTGGCGATTTCGTTTGAAATTAGGTGACCGCTGACCGCATTACACAGGTGACCGCTAAATAGAGTTACTTTATGTAAGAAATTTCATTGGGAGGAAATAAAATGACCGCATAGGACAAGTGACCGCTGGATAGAGGTGACCGCTATGACAAGTTTGACTGTATTATATTTTCTGGTGAATAGCAAACCATATTCAACGCGAAAAGAGTCCATAATTGTTTTATTATATAGTCCGAATTTGAATAAATAAGACATTTAAACGACACCATTTTCATTAGCGAACTTCCGTCGTTGAAAAAAAAATATTCAGATTACAGTTTGTAACCTCCGTGTTCTCCTTTCCGAGTTTTGTGGTGTAAGATGGCAAAATATTAAAATAATCCTGCAATAGCTTTGTATGATATTTTCCTGCTCAGATACGTAGCTCGCTGCGGCCGTTCCAACAAAATTGTTTACAACGTTGTTTGAGGTGTCGATTGTGACGTCAGAATGCTGCTGCACGCGCAATGACCCTCCGGTGAATACAACCTCAAATAAAGTGAATATGTAGTGTTATGAACTGTTTGTGCTTGTATAGATTATGAAGGGAATATAAATAGACTATGCAATAATTACTGACATTTACGAGTAAGAAAAATGCCACAAATATTTGCAAATTATTTGATTATAAACATACTTGCACCTGACTTTTTTCCGGATAACTTATTATTCACTTGGTTGGGGGTTTAAAATTCTTGTTTTAGTGAACAAATTTACTAGACTTACATTTATAAATTTAAATCATTTTACTTATCATGAAAATTAATATTTTCTTTATTGTAGACTGTCCCCTGAAGTGACATTTTGAACCTAAATGAGAAAGCATATTTAAGTTACATCATGAATAAAGATGTCGCAACCCACATTAAAGTACTTCAATGCTGTCAGTGTCAGAGGCGTTGGGAATTCTACTGCAGACAATGTAAACAAAATTTCTGTATGCCTTGTAAGCAGAAACATGTTGTGTACCTCGATACCAAAGACCATGATGTTGTTATTTACCGTTTAAAGTATGGAGACTTTATAATGCCACATCCAGACTGCAAATATAAATACTGGCGCAAATCCTGTGAAAGTCCAATCTGTGCTGCAAATTGTAAGCATCAGGAACATGAAATTCTTGATATCAAATTAGCCTGCATGGTTCAAAGACAGCAGCACAAGGAAAGAATTATTCAAATTAGAGGTGATAGTCTCCCATATAACCGTGCGATCCTAGCAGGTCTCAAATCTGACTTCAAAAAAGATGTTCAAAATTTGAAAGCACAATTCTCAGGTATCCATCAAAAGATAACGGTTAAAGCAGAAAACTTGAAAAAACTTATCGATATACATAGGAAAAAATTGAATGATAAAACAAATATTTTTACGAATTGTATAATGAAGCATCAAAAAATGACGGAGTATGTGCAAAGTTACGAGGAATTTGCAAACAAACCTGTCAAATTTCTGTTACTCATAAAGAAAACCCCTGTCCCAAAGGCAATAGAACTTCCTGATAACATAATGTTTAATTTTTTGGACGAAATCAATATAAGAGACATCAATGACTTTTTAGATGAACTCAAAATCACAGAGGGAGGAAAAAGAAAAGTAAAAAAAGAACAAATGTTAAAACTTGTGCACAGAGGTATGTTGAAGAAGTATGTTGCTGTGAGTGACTTAAATCATGGTGTTCACATTTCTTTTGTAGCACCAGATAAAATTTGGGTCAGTGATGGACACAGTCTTATCTTAACAAATTCTA
This sequence comes from Saccostrea cuccullata, assembly GCF_032062105.1. Classification (NCBI taxonomy): domain Eukaryota; kingdom Metazoa; phylum Mollusca; class Bivalvia; order Ostreida; family Ostreidae; genus Saccostrea; species Saccostrea cuccullata. The sequence goes on along the minus strand of NW_026936078.1, from coordinate 13,328 downwards.
AAGGCAATAAACTATATCATTTGTCAGATGTTAATAAAAATTATGGAGTGCATACAGTGAACAGTGCTGGAGACTTGATTTATGTGGACAATGACTGGAACATTAACAAACTAAATGCAGTTAATGCTACAAAATCGACGCTGATTCAGAGAACAGATCTGTGGGAACCATGGTGTATCTATCATTCTTCCTCTACTGGAGATTTGCTGGTCATGATGAGACATGATACAAGAGATCCTACAATTATTTCAAAGGTGAAATTCATTCGTTACAATAGCAAAGTACAACCAGTACAAACCATCCAGTATGACAGCTCAGGCCAGCAATTATATCGTGAACCTATGTATATCACGGAGAACCATAATGGAGATATTGTTGTATCTGATAGAAGGGAGGGTGTGGTGGTCACAGACTATAAAGGAAAATATCGTTTCACTTACACAGGACCAGCAAGAGGATTGTCATTTGGAATGTTTAGCCCACATGGAATCTGTGTAGATGTTCTCTTAAATATCCTGTTCTGTATTCCATTTAATTATTTTCAATCAGTATACACGATCGACAAGGACGGCCATCTGCTGGCAATTATATCAACAAAAAAATATGGGGTTATTCAGGCTTTGGGTCTGGGATATGACGAAAAAAATCATCTTGTTTTGGTAGGATCAGGGAAAACCAACAGACTGTGTGTGTACAGACATATAGAACGACAAGCTTATCTTGCATAAAATTCAATTAGCAAGTGTTAAAAAAAACTTGTTTCATATCAGTTGGTGGAACTTTGTTTCTGACAACAGAATGTTCATCAATAAAAAGGGATTAAGGCAGGCTGTGACAGGTCAACAGCTTACTCCTTCTAGGCACCTGACCCCACCTCTGAAATTTCCTGGAATATGTTAAACTTGATGACTTCAATTTTGATATCGTCAACTTTCCTTACTTATGTACATATGTAGTATTATACCCTTTTCTTAAAAAAAAATCATAATCTAACTGTATTTCTAAAATTGCATCGTTAGTTGAAATATCAAGGTTTCATTAATTGTTTGTACCTATCATAATGAATTATTTAAATTCCAATAAAGATACCAAGACACAACAAAAAAAAGTGTTAAAGGACAGATAGACAAAAATGTGAGAAAATTAAAGCCTACATTGAATCCGGATATTTTTTTCTGGTGTTCAGCAGCTTTTATATAAACATTTTAATTCACCTGATCATTCTATTTTATCAATGAAAGTTAGAATTCTGGAAAAGATTTATCACCACACAAATAGTCCGTCGCTGAGTACACCTTTTCGTAGACAACGTGAAGAAGTTTGGATTAGGAAACTAGGGACAGCCTTTCCCTATGGATGTAATGACAATGTCGATAGTGTTGGAAATCTTTCAAGCCCGCTGTGTAATAATATAAATGTGATGGGACTTTTTAACAATACTCAGAGACGTAAGCGTAGTCATGGACATCGTTCGTACAATAAACCTGCAATACACGACGTCTCTTTTGATTCATTACTACCTTATGTAAATCAAGAGTTAGGTCTACATCATATTCGAACAAAACTTTACTCTGTCCCTTTGAAATTTTTAAATAGTCTTCTTGAAAAGACCAAGGAACATCCAATTTTAGATTCCTCGACACCTGAATATAGGCTCGGTTCTGTGATTATGGATATTGCATATCATAGGCTTTTTAAACCCGCACGTTTCACGGAAGAAAATGCAGCTAAAACAATACGTCTTTTCCTTAAACTTCAATATGCCAATAAAGGAATTGACGCGGTTAATATAAGTAATATTCTTAATCACAAAAGGGTCCAGTCTTGTATTCCACCATATTTCAAGTTAAAGACTACACCTTGTATTTACTACAAATAGACATCGACCATTGCTTCCAAACTTTTCAATTACAAAAACACTTTGTTAAAGTCACGTATTAAAAGATTGAGGGGCAAAATGAAAACCATCTATCCTTCTGTGTTCAATAAACCAGAAGTGAAAAAAGAATTAGATAGATTACACGATCAGTACGTACTGGTTCCTGCCGACAAAGCAGGTAACAACATTGTCTTCGTTTGTAAGGCTCATTATATAAATTGCATTCTAGAAGAACTTGGATTTAATTCTACAAGTGGTAAACCTACTTATACTCATACTTCTCTTTCTAAGGAAGAAATTCTTCAAAATCACCTGTCAGTTTTGAATACTTTTAATATTCCACAGAGCCAAAATGAATTTGAACTACCTTATATATATTGGATTCCGAAACTTCGTAAGACTCCTTACAAACAAAGATACATTGCAGGTTCCAGTAAATGTTCAACCATGCCTCTTTCGTTACTTCTCACTAAAATATTGACAGTAGTGAAGGAAAAACTTCAAGAGTACTGTACAACTATATATTCAAGAAGTGGTGTAAATCAGATGTGGATACTTAAAAATTCTAAAGAACTTTTGGACAATTTGAAATCACAAGACTTTACAAAAATCAACAGCTTAAAAACTTACGACTTTTCAACTTTATACACAACAATTCCCCACGACAAATTAAAATCCAGGCTTTTTGATATCATTGACAGCTGCTTCTTCAACAAAAATGGAACTCGTAAATTTACTTACGTCGTCATTGGTCATTTGCAAAATTATTTTGTTAAAACAGATTCTGATTGCACACATAAGTACTCTGAAGTTGACATCAAGAATATGCTTGAGTTTCTGATTGACAATATCTATGTGGTTTTTGGAGACCAAGTATGCCAACAATCTATTGGAATTCCCATGGGTACAAATTGCGCTCCGTTATTAGCAGACTTATTTTTATATTCATATGAAGCAGAATATATGCAAAATCTTATGCGTGAAAAGAAGAAAACACTTGCTGTGGCCTTCAACTCGACATTTAGATATATCGACGACGTATTGTCAATTAATAATGATAATTTCCATTCCTACGTCGACACGATATATCCTGGTGAGCTTGAGATAAAAGATACCACAGAGTCCGACACTTCTGCTTCATACTTGGATATTTTACTTGAAAAAGACACTAATGGTAATCTAACAACCAAGCTATATGATAAACGTGATGACTTTAACTTTTCTATCGTCAACTTCCCTTACTTATGCAGCAATATACCTTCATCACCTGCATACGGAGTATATATATCTCAGTTGATTCGATACGCAAGAGCATGCTCTACGTATGAACAATTTCTTAAACGAGGTAAATTATTGACAAGCAAGTTGATGAAACAAGAATATCAACAGTCTCGTTTAAAGTCATCATTTCGTAAATTCTATGGTCGATACAATGACCTTGTCAGCAAATACAATTTATCATTGAATGAAATGCTGACTGACGTTTTTCATACCAATTGTTAGTCCATTATTTATACACTGAATTGACGACGGATTTTTTCCGTTATTTCCTGATTATGACAACGAGCACACGGCGGGTGTGACCGGTCGGCAGGGGATGCTCACTCCTCCATGGCACCTGATCCCACCTCTGATGTTTCGGAGGTCCGTGTTTGCTCTGCTCTTATTTTGTATATTGTTTAATGGACGTTGAGATTGAATACTGTTCGTTATTTCCATATCCTTCTTTCATGAATTAATGCCTGTCCACACGCAGGTAGGTTAAGGTTACAACCAAATATTCTACTTGCCTATATGCTATGACGTCATAATAAGCTATATGACGTGAGATTTAGAGATAACAATTTCTTAAAATCGATATCTAAGATTGATTTGAGGTCGTAAAAATGAACCAAAATATGCAGAGGAATAATATCAACGGAATTCTGTCGTTCCTGGGCCTCTGTAGTCATCACAAGGGGTTACATACCAAACCCGTGACGTCATAACTGTTGATCATGCAGTAGCAGAATGAAAGTGAAAAGTAACGAAAATTGATGTAAACAAACACAAAAAATCGGAGTTTAAAAGCATTTAGAATGAATATCATGTGTGATTCTTGTGGGAATAAAGCGTATGAATAAGGTATGGTAATATAATTCTGCAATTTCTTCGTAAAATTAAAGCAGGGAGGGTGTTTACTTGTCGATCAGCCTTTCCTCTGTCGTTCGTAACAAAAAAGATGCAAAAGTTCAACACTACGCCGCATACCTTGAAACTTAATTTTTGTTTCTATCTAAAGTTCTTATTCTTTTGTTTTTGGAAAGTGCTGCTAGAATCGTATGGGTTACGGGAATTGATGCATTTTTTTCGATGTTATTAACAAAATGTTAAAATTTTGGGAAGGATTCGTCCGAAATTGTTGAATAATTATTTCTATAAGAGGACAGTAGGATTCTAGCAGCTCTTTTCATGGTACAGAGATGTTTTAACATAACTATTAATGTAAATTGGAACTAATTATCTCCGGGGTAGTGTTAAACTTTTCACTTGTTCATTAAGGCATATTTTCTAATTATAGACGTCACGTGGTGACGTCGTGGTGAAGTGCCTCCTGTAGTATAAGTTCCATTGAAGTCTATAGAATACATAATTATGGTAAAAGTTTTATCCTTGACTTTTCCGATTTATTAGTGTTGCATAATTATAAAAAAAAGTGTTAATTCGCCGAAGTCTGATCCATGTGCTGCCTTAACAAACCCGCGCATTCATTATATAAGAATCAGTAAGGAATTCAACGGAGCAGTTCTTATACTGTTGTATAACTGTTTAAATGTTGATATTTTCTTTGGTTTCTATTGTTTATATGGATTTTAGACTGTTTACTTTTTCATGGGTGATTAAAGGTAAAGTATGCAACTTGTTTGATATTGATTTACTAGTAAAGATTAAAGATAACGTATTACCTTTACGATCAATAAAACAGAACTATTTCTTGACATAGAAAGATAAAAAAAATGGCGTGAAAGTTTTCAATTTATTTGCTCATGAACATGTATTTTGAATTATATTTCCGAATAACCTGTTTTCAAACACCCCTCTACTATGACCTAGATTATAAGAAAAAAAAATTTAGTCAGTTTCCTTTTGAAAATTTTGGAAAGTTTGGTATCATCTATAAGTTGATCCTCGGACAGTTAAGATTGATGTTCATTATCTTCATATGTTACATCAGACTTAGTTTTCATCAGAATTTTCCGTTTGTCCAATGATGTCAGCTGTTACAACTTCTGATTTAAAGGTGTGTGTTTGCTCTGCTAATAGTCTGTATTGTGTAAATGGACTTTAAGGCATGATCAGTGATTGTTACCATCAAATTTCGCCCAAACGTTAAGCCTGAGTTAAAAATAAGAATTGTGAATATACATTATACAGCAATGTTAAAGCTACCAATTTGTGATCCATTTCACTGGAAGATAGAATTCTACTGCAACACATGTAAAAGATACCTTTGTGCTCCTTATAAGGAGAAACATGTAATAGATCTGGACACTATGTATCATGATGTAGTAATACGTCAGTTAAAAAATGGAGTCATGATACCAGAAGCGTGTAAAAGACACAAAGGCAGAAAATATTACCGCTGGTGGCTGTCTTGTGAAAATCCTATCTGTGTCAAGTGTAATGAACACCAACAACATGAAACACAGAACATAGAATCATGTTGCATGGCGTGCAGAGAACAGAACAATGACAGAATTATTCACCTCCGAGGCGAGACACTTCCTCATAGTATGGCTATCTTAGCGGATATAAAATCTGACCAGAAAACAGAAAAACATCAAGCGGAATCATTCGAAATCATGGTAAAAAATGAAAAGAAAAGCTCAGAGAATTTTATCGATAAAAAAATGCGAAAGGAATGTACTAAATTAAACTCTCAAATAATCTCATTAATTTATCAGTAGCGAAAGCGACATTTAAAAAAAAATAATGAAATATGAACATAGATTTGAACAGATATCAAACAGACCAGTAGGATTCCTTTCATGCTTTAAGAGGTTTCAAGTTCCTAAACTGGATGGAATTAATGAGGATTTGAGTTGTTTTTAAAATAGGAAATATCCAACAGAAAGAGATAGGGAAGAGGCAAGTAAAAAAATGACTTTCTCCTGGAAATAATGCTCGAAATTGATATGTTTCACGAATCTATAATTGTGATAGACATGTTAGAGATCGATGAAGATCGCGATCGGATTCGTCATACTAGTATTTCCCTTGGATTACCAAACAAAATCTGGATAAGCGATAAAAACAGACTGGTCCTGGCAAGCACAACTCCCTTCATGTCATCGCTACATTCGCTGGCAGTTACAGATATTGGAACGGGTGTACATACAGTGACCAACGAAAAAGAACTTATTTACATAAATATAAATGAGAACATCTGCAAACTTTCACGAGACAACACAACCGTATCAACAATTATATTAAAATCAGATCCATGGAGGCCACTCTGTGTTTACAGCTCCACTTTAAATGGAGATCTATTGGTTGGTTCTGGTAAATATGATAAAGACTATCAAACAGAATCCAAAATAAACCAGCATTTTCATACGGAGGACAGAGTAAACCGATACGATAGCAAAATATTACAGATACAAACTGTCCAATACAAAAGGCGTAAAGAGAAAATTTATAATTGTCCTGCATACATAACAGAAAACAGTAACGGAGATGTTATTGTGTCCGATAAAAGATCTTCACATAGTGATGATAATGGTGTTGTCGTCGTAACGGACCGTCAGGGAATCTTTCGGTTCTCCTACAACGGACCTCCATTCGAGAGCCAATCATTTTTTCCTTGTGGGATTTGCACAGACGGACTATCAAAAATTGTGGTTTGTGATCACAACTCAGGCACCGTACAATTGATTGACAAAGATGAACATTTTCTTATGTATCTCTTGACTTCCCCAGACATCATGCCACCATGGAGTCTTGCCTATGATGACATTAACCACTGCTTATTGGTTGAATCAAGTATGGGTGAAATATTTTTATACAGATGCATTAACAGAAAGAATTACTATTAAAATTGATTAAAGAACAGGATCTGACATAATAATATAGAGAATATTTATTATTTAGAATACGATTTGAGAAAATAGTGGATACAATTACAATTGGATATATATTTTGTCAGATTTTAAGCAGTATAATGAATGTTTTATTATGTTCCCCAAACGAAGTTGGGGAACATATTGTTTTACTCTGTTTCCTATTATTCTTATTATTCTTATTATTTTTCTTCTTCCTGGGAAAATTTTGTCCACGAGTGATCTTGTAAACTACACATCCGACTTAGGTGAAACCTTTTTAGGGTTAGTAGGCATGTTATGTAGAGTTGCCAAACAAAGGTCATTTTGCGCGCACGTGCTTGCAAGAGCGCGCACGTGCATTAGGTGAAATTACCAATATAATGGATATTGCCGTAACTTTTCTATTTTTTGATGAAATTTTTTGAAACTCATTATGTAAGGATACATTAGTAGTATAGACAAGATAGCATGGTCAAAATAGCAAGATTTCACGCGCATGCATGTGCGCTTTGCTCTGATTGGCTGAAACTAAAGTATCAATAACTTTCTTGTTTCTTGTGATAATCCTTTGAAATTTTGAACATAGTCCTACATTATAATGATCTACCGCATGATATATAAGAATTTTCATGAAAGCATGTGCGTGTGCTGCAAGCTGATTGGCTGAAACTTTAAATGGCTATATCTCCTTTGTTTTTTGACGAAATTCTTTGAAATTTAAAGTATAGTCATGCATTGGGATATCCTACAAAATGATATAGAAAAAATATCATGAAATCACGCGCATGCACGTGTGCTGCAATTTGATTGGCTGAAACTTTAAATTGCTATTTCTCCTTTGTTTTTTGACGAAATTCTTTGAAATTTAAAATATAGTCATGCATAAGGATATCCTACAAAATGATATTAAAAAAAATCATGAAATCAGCGCATGCACGTGTGCTGCAATCTGATTGGCTGAAACTTTAAATGGCTATAACTCCCTTGTTTTTCAACCAAACAGGATGGGATTTAGAACATAGATAGATGTAAGGGACTCCTACAAGAAGGTATGATCATCATGCACGTGCACGCACGTGCGTGCATTTGAAACGAGTATATCTAAAACTACTCTTGAAAGACAAGATGATATGGTCATAACGCACATGCATTCACATGCGCTTGGGTGCAATGCTAAAAATTGAATATAATTGGTATCCTTCTGGAAAAACGTTGTTAAAGTCAAAAATGCAAAGAGTTTGTCGTATTTAATGAAGCTTACAGGGAATATGGCACCGAAAGGGATTTGGGGAGCGTTTGGGGAACATCTGTAACGGTTCCCGTTACAATTAGCACTAGTTTCATTATATTCTGTATTATTTTTTTCAGACATTTATAGGTATTCCTAATATATTTTCTTCAACATGTTATATAATACTTCAGACATAATCTGTAGAATTATCATTACAATTGGATTTGTATTTTGTCAGATATAAGCAATACAATGTATCTATTTGTCCCTTTATATTCTGTATTCTTTTTTAGAGACATTATAGATATTCATATTAAATTTTCCCTATACGTTGTAAAATAATAAACCAGACATACTCTATAAAATTTTAATAATTATTAAATACTGTAGACGTACTTTTTCCACGGGGTCATAATTCAGCGGAATCTCTATTTCTGTTCAATCCGCTGATTGAAAATTACGCGGATACCTTAAGACTATTTATGCATGCCTTATATTAAGTTCAATGGGACAAATTTCCGCGGAAAATTTGTGACCGTGCACATAGCGCAAATTAATACCACGCGGAAAAATGTACTTCTACAGTAAATATAAAAGTTCATTTTTACATTCTAATTGAATACTGATCAAAACATTTGCAGTGTGTTACTTGTACTGGCAATCACATCTAACATCGTTTAAATGTTACATTGATTTTAGAATTATACTTTATTTTTATGTTCCTTTGTTATTAATATATGACCGAAGCAAAGTCAACTGAGCTAGTTTTTTGATGGATCAAAAGAAATTTAACTTCAAAAGAAAACGTCGCCCGCGTGGCGCAGTGGTTAGAGCTTCTGCTCCTAGAGTATCGAAGTAAGGAGTCAATCAGCAGTAGGTGCTGGCACGAAAAAGATCCCTCACTGCTCAAAGGCCCTGAATACCGAGTATAAGACAAAATTTATAGCTCTCCGTTGGCAAGTGGTGGCGGCACCTTATGAATGAAAAATTCTCGCGAGGGACGTTGAACAACATACAATCAAGCAATCAGTTGATCAATCAAAAGGAACATCCAAATCATGTTAAAAATGACAAAACAGGCTCATAAAGTAAAAAATAATATTGATAAAAATGCGGATGGAATCTACTTAATTAAATTGTCAATTAATCTCATCAAAATTTCAAATTTTACAAGAACATATTAAAAAAATGATGAGATATGAACATGAATTTGAAGTTATCAAACAGACCAGTCGGATCCCTTTTATGGCTAAGAAGTTTTATAGTCCTAAAATAAATGAATTTAAGAAAGAGATGATTTGCTTAATAGGGAAATACAACAAATATAAGGAAAATGAAAATAGGAAATGAGTCTCTCCTGAAAATGTTCAAATATGAGATTCAAAAATTTATAATGTGACAGATATCACAACAGTACTGTCAAAGGGTAAGTGCACTTAAGCAATACTTTATGGACCCTATTTCTGGGCCGATTTTTTTAAAGAATATAATACCGAATCGTTCTCCTTTGGTAATAGTTAAACAGTATTGGATATTTCTAATCAAAAAATCATTTTAAGCATAATCTAAATCAGCAAACGTATAAAACAATGGAATATTTTAGATGCCTATATATATACCCAGATCCGGAAAAGTCGTACCGAATCCACTTTGAGTTTCGTTTATTTAAATCGAGGGTGGAGACATTTGAACAATCTGATGACGGATCATCGATGGGTGCGTTTACCGATTAATACTTTTTTTCTGTTTTGCATTTTAAAAAATCGAATGAGGTTGTGTAGATGCCCGAAGCGATATAAAGGAACTCAACTTCATTGCACGCTTGTATTAAAAAAATAAGTATTTATATTAGTTTCTTTGAATTTTGGAAATAAAAAAGAGTATTAAGTAGATTTTATTAAGGTCTCATTGTCTTGCATGAACGATAACAATGTTGACACTTTTATAAACGACACTGAATCTCTTTACCCCCTAGTGTTGAATACTGTCTGTTATCTCCGTATCCTTCCTTCCCCGAGTGTTTCTAAAACCAAATACATACAATCATCTCTAAGCAGCACGAATTTAATAATAGAAAGATTGGCTATGCAGTGAGCACCCTTGGGGAATGTTTACTTGGGTAGAACTCAGGTGACTATCAGTATTTTAAAAAAAATTATTCTACTTTTAACTTTTTATACATTTTTAATATTTTATAAATATATAAAGCATCTTTTATCATTCGCACAAGTTTGCACAACGTTAGGCTCATGTTAAAGAAGGGCTTAGAAATGAATGACACTTCTCGATTAACTATAGGAAATCACGAATGTCGGCTGACCCCTACCACATTATATGGCTTTGCTATTTGTATATTCTTGATTTTCAGTGGTAAAAATTATTGAATCGTATGGTATATATATCAATTGATAACTTGAAATGAAAAAATTGATTTATTTGATTCTTTATTTTTTCATGTTTTACATGGGGCCCATAAGTGCACTCGTTCTTTTCCTTAAATTACCAAACAAAATCTTGGTTAGTGATAAAAACCTCGACAATAATCTCGACAAATATAACTGATAATAGGCTGCACCAACTGGCAGCTACAAATATTGGTACTGGTGTACATAGAGCGACAAGAGAAAAGGAACTCATTTAAATGAATATTGGTTCTGGTGTACATACAGGGACCAGAGAAAAGAAACTCATTTACATAAATATTGGTACTGGTGTATACATACAGGGACCAGAGAAAAGGAAATCATTTACATAAACATTGGTTCTGGTGTACATACAGGGACCAGAGGAAAGAAACTCATTTACATAAATATTGGTACTGGTGTACATAGAGTGACCACAGAAAAGGAACTCATTTACATAAACATTGGTTCTGGTGTACATACAGGGACCAGAGAAAAGGAAATCATTTACATAAATATTGGTACTGGTGTACATACAGGAACCAGAGAAAAGGAACTCATTTACATAAATATTGGTACTGGTGTACATACAGGGACCAGAGGAAAGAAACTCATTTACATAAATATTGGTACTGGTGTACATAGAGTGACCAGAGAAAAGGAACTCATTTACATAAATATTGGTACTGGTGTACATAGAGTGACCATAGAAAAGGAACTCATTTACATTAATATTAGTACTGGTGTACATACAGGGACCAGAGAAAAGAAACTCATTTACATAAATATTGGTACTGGTGTACGTAGAGTGACCAGAGAAAAGAAACTCATTTATATAAATATTGGTACTGGTGTACATACAGTAACCAGAGAAAAGGAACTCATTTACATAAATATTGGTACTGGTGTACGTAGAGTGACCAGAGAAAAGAAACTCATTTACATAAATATTGGTACTGGTGTACATACAGTAACCAGAGAAAAGGAACTCATTTACATAATTATTGGTACTGGTGTACATACAGGGACCAGAGAAAAGAATTCATTTACATAAATATTGGTACTGGTGTACATAGAGAGACCAGAGAAAAGAAATTCATTTACATAAATCAAAATGTTAACATTTACAAACTATCACAAGACACCACAACAGAGTCAACATTTATAGAGAAATCATACCCTTGGAGACCACAATGTGTCTACAGCTCAATGGAGATATAACTAAACACTTTCCTTCGGAAGCCAACGCTTTCCTTCGGAAATAAATAAACTGATACACCAGCAAAGGAGAAAAACCAAAAATGTCCAATACAGACGGTGTAAAAAGAAAATTTATAATAGCCCCGTATATAACAGAGAATAGAAATGGAACTATATTTGTGTCATATACAAGACCCTTACATTGTGAAGATAATGGCGCCGTTGTTGTTCCAGACCGTCGGGAAGTCTTTCGGTTCTCTTACAGGGCACTTTCATTCGAGAGACTCCCATTTTTTCCATGCAGGATTTGTACAGACGCACTATCAAACATCCTGATGTGTGATTGCAACTCTGTCGACGTACCCATTAATGACAAAGACGGGAATTGTCTTATATGGCTGGGTGCAGACATGATGTCATGGAGCTCGAGTATAGTATAGGATGACAAAAATGATCCTTTATGAGATGAAACATATACGTATGTTAATTATGTATATAAAGATACATTAATAGGAAAAATTGTTTTTAAAATTGAATGACGAAAAAAATTGAATAATAATTACAACCTTTATTTATTCATGATAACACTTTTAGCTTAAAGCTAGATTTTATTACTTTGTTGTTCATCATTTTAACACATTTACATTCACATATGGGCATATAAAATTAGCATCTTAATATAAACACTAGATAGAAAAGAACAAACACATGCAGATATATAAAGGCATGAAGAATCATATTTTTAACACTACACTCATAGATTGGCACACTCAAGGATCGGGGGGAAAATCCGTTTAAAGCATTGAATCTGTTAAAATACTCGGTGAGATACACAGAATTGAAAATATCCACTAAACTAAAGGTTCTAACATTTTTGGCAACTTGTTCCATACAAATGCATTATAAATATGTAAATAATGAATATCCCATTGATATAATAGATAGGATTTTAATATGACGTATGTTTACTTACTTTCAGCTTTATAGGGACTTGGACACAAATGCATTATTTACAATTTTCAACGTATTTTTTCTTATTCAAGCATAACTTCAGTTCAATGCTTTGAACTTACATGCATTTATTTTCTTAAACTCCAATGACAACGACACACCAAACACCTACGAACTCTGCTGTTATTCACTTTGTTTAGTCTGCACACATCACTCAGTTAGGACTGACATACTGTTGAGTTGATTCTGCTTTATAGTATTTCTACTCTGAACCTTCTGAACTATAGTTTTCATATTTTTCATCCATACACAATAACATTTCTACTTGTCTTAAGGTAGTCCGATCCTCAGGTATATAAAATTAGCAGTTAAGTAATGAAAAATACTCATTAAAGTATCTCTAAATCCACAATGTTAAGAAAATTTATCCACAATATTTCGTAAAAGTTATAGATGAAAGTTAATCATATTATATAGGGAAAATAGTCGAATCTCCGATATTTTTACAGAAAAAACAAATTGGAATATCAGCAATGCATTTTCTAATTGCAAATTGATCAGCAAATATATTTTAGGTTGAAAAA